>NC_064289.1:3832792-3915084 GCF_019186545.1 Solanum stenotomum
CGAAGGAAAAGTTTTTTAAGAAAAGTAGATTTTCAAAAGTAATGTTTGGAAAAAGCCACTGCCAAGTGTCATGTTACGTCGAGCTTTAGCGAACGTCTTTGAAGTTGATGTCTTGAGGTCCATCTGTTACTCGTTGGGAAAGTTGTTCTAAACTGCCGAGAAACCCTGTTGAAATTTTGAGGCCACCCTCAAAATTTCTGTCCCAGTTTACTGTCTTGGCTTATCTTTAACCGTTGGTGAGCAATCCCGGAATTTTTGAGATCTTCTCAAAAATTCTGTCCCAGTTGCAACTCTCAAAGTAACTTCAGTCTTGACTTTGTAGGAAAAAATCTTCTTCTCGAGAATTTTTGAGTCCCTCTCAATAATTCTGTCCCAGTTTCTATTGTAATGAGAAATGGAAATCTGACGGGGAATATGACCGAGCCCTTGTGGCGCCTACGTATCCCGTTGAGGCAGGAATCAGGTCAAACGTAGTTCCCCCTCGAGGATTAACAAAAATAAGAAATTTACAAAGAAACCAACCGAGGTCGACATAGGCCGCCTACGTATCTCATTCTTGAGAATTCAGGTCAGACGTAGTTCATTACAAAGAAATATTAAAAAGGAATAAATAAGTGACCGAGGCCGACATAGGCCGCCTACGTATCTCATTCTTTGAGAATTCAGGTCGAACGTAGTTCATTTACAAAAGAAAATATTTTGAACGAAACGATTACAAGCAAATGGAACATTTACAAGGGAATGACAGAAAATACAAACTAAAACTTCACACATAGTATCTCTTGACAGCATCTGAGTTGATCGGTTTCGGCCATTCAGTGCCATCCATCTCCGACAGGACTAGGGCACCTCCGGATAACACTTTGCGAACCATGTAGGGTCCTTGCCAATTTGGTGCAAATTTCCCTTTATATTCATCCTGATGAGGGAAAATGCGCTTAAGAACTAACTGACCAACTTCAAATGTCCTGGATCTTACTTTCTTGTGAAAAGCACGAGTCATTCTCTGTCGATACAATTGACCATGACAAACGGCAACCATTCTCTTCTCATCGATCAAGGTTAACTGGTCCATCCGCTTGCGAACCCATTCAACATCATTCAATTCAGCTTCTTGGATGATTCTCAATGAAGGTATTTCAACTTCTGCAGGTATAACTGCCTCTGTTCCATATACTAGCAAATATGGAGTAGCTCCAACTGATGTTCTGACAGTTGTTCGGTAACCCAACAAAGCATATGGCAACATCTCGTGCCAACCTCTGCGATTTTCAATCATCTTCCTCAGAATCTTCTTTATGTTCTTGTTGGCGGCTTCTACAGCTCCGTTCATTTGGGGACGATAGGCAGTGGAATTCCGGTGAGTAATCTTGAATTGTTCACATATCTCTCTCATCAAGTGACTGTTAAGATTCGCTCCGTTATCAGTAATGATGGATTCTGGTACTCCAAACCTACATATCAGGTTGTTGCGAACAAAATCAGCTACAACTTTCTTGGTTACCGACTTGTACGAAGCTGCTTCCACCCACTTGGTGAAGTAGTCAATGGCAACCAAAATGAATCTGTGTCCGTTAGAGGCGGCTGGCTCTATTGGACCAATGACATCCATGCCCCAAGCTACAAATGGCCAAGGTGAACTCATAGCATTGAGTTCATGAGGAGGCACCCGAATCAAATCTCCATGCACTTGACATTTATGACACTTTTGCACAAACTTGCAACAGTCATGTTCCATAGTCATCCAAAAGTAACCGGCTCGAAGGATCTTCCTGGCCAAAGTGAGCCCATTCATGTGAGTACCACAAACTCCGGCATGTATCTGTTCCAGAAGCTTTGCAGCTTCATTAGCATCAACGCATCTGAGAAGACCTAAATCTGGAGTCCTCCTGTAAAGGATTTCCCCACTTGCAAAGAAATTGAGGGCCATACGGCGTATCGATTTCTTCTGGTTGAACGTTGCATTCTCAGGATAAGTCCCATCTTCTAAATACTTCTTGATGTCAAAATACCAAGGCAAACCATCTGGTTCCGCTTCAACATGTGAACAATGAACAGGCTGTTCTTTTACCTCTATATCTACTGGATCAATATAACTTGTATCTGGATGTTTGATCATCGAGGCAATGGTGGCAAGAGCATCGGCCAACTCATTCTGTGCTCTGGGAGTATGTCTGAACTCAATCTTGCGAAATCTCTTGCACAACTTCTGTATGTACTGCACATACGGTGTGATTTTTGGATTCTTCACGGCCCATTCTCCTTGAACTTGATGAATCAGTAAGTCTGAGTCTCCAATAACTAGAAGCTCATAAACGTTCATGTCGATTGCCATCTTTAAACCGAGGATGCAAGCTTCATACTCAGCCATGTTGTTTGTGCAATTAAATCGGAGTTTAGCCGCCATAGGATAATGCTGACCAGATTCTGACACTAAGACTGCTCCGATACCTTTCCCCTGGTGATTTGCCGCTCCATCAAAGAATACTCTCCAACCAGGATATGCTTCAGAAATATCTTCACCCACAAATGAAACTTCCTCGTCGGGAAAATAAGTCTTGAGCGGCTCATACTCCTCATCAACTGGATTCTCCGCAAGATGATCAGCTAAGACTTGTGCTTTTATTGCCTTTTGAGTTACATACACAATGTCAAACTCACTCAAAAGCATTTGCCATTTAGCCAACTTTCCTGTCGGCATTGCTTTCTGGAAAATATACTTCAACGGGTCCATCCTGGAAATAAGGTATGTGGTATAAGAGGACAAATAATGTCTCAACTTTTGAGCGATCCAAGTCAAAGCACAACATGTTCTCTCCAAAAGAGTGTAACGAGCCTCATATGGAGTGAACTTTTTGCTCAAGTAATAAATGGCTCGCTCCTTCTTCCCAGTCTCATCATGTTGACCAAGCACGCATCCCAACGCATTATCCGAGACCGACAAATATAGCAATAATGGACTCCCTTCTCGTGGAGGGACCAACACCGGTGGATTGGACAAATAGTCTTTGATGGCATCGAAAGCAGTTTGACATTCTCCGGTCCACTTAGTTGAGGCATCTTTTTTCAATAACTTAAAGATGGGCTCACACACCACAGTGGATTGAGCTATGAACCGGCTGATGTAGTTCAACCTTCCTAAAAAACTCATGACCTCTTTCTTTGTCTTTGGAGGAGGCAATTCTTGGATCGCCTTGATCTTGGAAGGGTCAAGCTCAATTCCCCTCCTGCTAACTACAAATCCCAACAACTTGCCAGCTGGCACTCCAAAAGCACATTTGGCGGGATTTAACTTCAAATTATATCGGCGTAAACGATCAAAGAATTTCCTCAAGTGAGTCAAGTGATCCGAACTCTCGCGGGACTTGATTATGACATCATCTACATACACCTCGATCTCCTTGTGAATCATATCGTGAAAAATGGTCGTCATAGCCCTCATGTAAGTAGCACCGGCATTTTTGAGACCAAACGGCATCACCCGATAATGATATACACCCCAAGGCGTGATGAAAGCTGTCTTTTCTGCATCTTCTTCGTCCATCAGGATCTGGTGGTAACCCGCATAACAATCCACAAATGACTGCATCTCATGCTTAGCACAGTTATCAATGAGGATGTGAATGTTTGGCAATGGAAAATTATCTTTCGGGCTAGCTTTGTTAAGATCTCTGTAGTCAACACAAATTCTGATTTTTCCGTCTTTCTTGGCAACCGGAACAACATTAGCTAACCAAGTCGGATACTGCGTCACTTCCACTACTTGGGACTCGATCTGCTTTGTAATCTCCTCTTTGATCTTTAAACTCAACTCAGGCTTAAACTTCCGAGTCTTTTGTTTTACTGGACTGAAATCTGGATTGATTGGCAACTTGTGGGACACCATATTCGTACTCAATCCTGGCATGTCTCTATAAGACCAGGCAAATACGTCAATGTATTCCCTGAGCAAATGAACCAGGTCTCTTCTTTGGGCTTCAGTCAGATGGACACTGATTTTGACTTCTTTGACGCATTCTTTATCTCCGAGATTCACAGTTTCAGTTTCTTCAAGATTTGGCTTGTGTTGATTCTCGAATTGTCGAAACTCTTCAGCAACATGTTCGGGAACCTCATTCTCTTCTTCATATTCCTCACATTCCTCATCACCTGCCTCATTTTGTTCACTCGGTACATGACACGACATGACATTGGCAGGTTTTAAATTAATATTACTGAAATCATAAACAAACAAAGTTAGGAAAATAAAATATAAACAGACAAGTAAACAAATTTTCGATAAAAGAGGCTTTCATTTAAATTGTAAGTAAAGCACAAACTTTGGCCATGGCCGAGGGCCATATTGCCTTTTTAAACATCACAAAGGAATTTAAAAGCTTCAAACAAATAACAGTTGCATAAAGGATGGGTCTCGGGCCTCTTCCGGACTACCACCGATTTTAAATCAAACAAAGACACATGTCTTTTCTACCCAGATGAACGGGAAATCAGGAGTGGTGTGGAGGTCCAATTCTGCAATTGCTCATCAGGTTCTGCATTACGGATGCTTGATGTCCCAGCCTCTTCCTCGATGACCGCATCAATCTCCTCGAAAAGGCCACAGATTCCTTCCCCGAGACCACCATCGTTGACATTTTCTCGTACCGGAAATGACTGGTATAGCTGAGGAATTGGTCTGGCCAATGCTTGATCAATACTCCTATTCTTCATCTCTGCTTCATCAGCCTTCGTGGGGACATACCCCAAACCAAACTTTGCTCCTTTGGAGGGGATTTGGATAGGCTCGATGATTCCTTGAAAATACTTCCCCAATCCAAAACCTGGTTCGAAACCATTCTGGAGCATGACGGTAGCAATCATCTTGTACACGGAGGGCATAGGAGGTTGCGGAGCCAAATCATCACCGGTGGCATTTACCAGCTCCACCGTGTAGAAATCACAACCTCGAGAAACCTCGTGAACGATCGGTGCATACCCATCGGAATGACTTCCCTCACCATGAATGACCAATTCCTGATCCTTCCAAACAAATTTCATCAATTGGTGAAGGGTAGAAGGAACAGCCCCAGCCATGTGGATAAAAGGCCTTCCCAGAAGCAGGTTGTAGCTAGTGTTGATATCCAACACCTGAAACTCCACGCTAAATTCTGCAGGACCCACCTGAATATCTAAGTTCACCGCACCCAATGTATCTCTTTTCACTCCGTCAAAACCCCTCACATTGACTTGGTTCTGGTGAAGCTTTCCCAAGTCAAATTTCAGCTGCCTCAGAGTTGAAAGTGGGAAAATATTAAGTCCGGACCCATCGTCGACCAAAACACAATTTATAACTTTTTCCCGGCACTTGATGGTGATGTGCAGAGCTTTGTTGTGCATCCTCCCTTCAAAGGGCAGTTCTTCGTCACAAAAGCTGATTCGATGTCCCCGAATGACCTGGTGTATCATGGCTTCTAGGTTGTCGCTGTTAGTACCCACAGGCACATAAGTGTCATCCAAAGCTCTCATCAAAGCCTGTCTATGCGACTACGAACTCATCAATAAAGCCCACACAGAAATCTGAGCCGGCGTCTTCTCCAAATGCTTCACAATTGAATAATCTTTCGGCTGCATCTTCCTCCAAAACTCTTCGGCTTCAGCTTCACTAATCGGCCTTTTAGTCTGATCCTTCTTTTGCCCCCCTTGAGCTAACTCTTCAGGTGTGTAGCATCTGCCGGATCTGGTCATACCTTGGGTAACAGCTGTTTCAATCACAAACTTTGGTCGGGCAAGAGTTTCTCGTGGCACCAAGGCAACAGCCTTCTCGGGCGTCAGAATCACAAACTTTTTCTTCTCTCTAATGCTCAACAAGGCTACAGCCCTTTCTAGTTCATCAGGAACAACCGAGACTATTGCCTTTGTCACGCACCAATCGTCATCTGTCTCTATCATATTGATAGTGACGCCCCCATGATTTGGCAAAGGATTACTATTGACATTGGGCGCGACCGTCTGAAGAGAGACCACGTTCTGATCGATCAGGTCTTGGATTTTATGTTTCAGATTGATACAGTCCTCGGTATCATGTCCAACACTGTTGGAGTGATACGCGCACCTCTGGTCGGGTCTGTAAAACTTTGAGCCAGTATCAACCGGTTTGGGCCCCACCGGATGAATATATCCTGCAGCAGTTAATCGCTCGAACAGCTTTGTTCGGCTTTCAATAAGCGGAGTGAAAATTCTAGCAGGCTTCTTCTCAAATCTAGGACGGGAGGGATCATAATTGCCTTGTTGAGGAGGAGGCATTTGACGATAATTTGGAGCGTTTGGACGGGGGGCTTGATATCTGGGATATGAGTTGGTTTGGTAGTTTGGTTGTGGAGCTTGGTAGTTCGATGGGGTATTTTGGTAAAGTGGAACTGGGGTTTGGTACATTGGGAGAGGCGTTTGGTAATTTGTTTGAACGTTAGCGCAGTTGGGGGCGGCATTTCGGTAGTGATGAGACAGAGTCTGGTAAATTGGAGGGGGAGTTTGGTAGATAGTGGGGGGAGTTTGGTAGTTGGGAGGAAGAATATTTTGGTAACTGGGGGGAGGGGTATTTTGGTAATTGGGGGGAGGGGTATTCTGGTAATCGGCTTGTGCATAACAAGCAAGGTATGAACTCTGTGAAGGTCGAGAACGACCTTGGTATGATGATGGTTTCCTTGGGGTCTTCTTACCCTCATAAGAGACAGAGGACACATCCTCTCTTTTCTTCTTCAACAAGCCCGAAGATCCGGGCGAGGCAGCAACACGGGCAATCTTCCCGGTTCTCAATCCATCTTCGATAGTCTCACCTACCTTGACTATCTCAGCAAATTTTGCTCCAACGAGCAACATGATTCTGTCATAATATTCGGGCTCCTGCACCCGTACAAACACTTCAACAATTTCTTTTTCTGACATGGGAGGTCTAACTCTAGCCGCCTCCTTTCGCCATCTATATGCGAGTTCTCGGTAACTTTCAGTTGACTTCTGCTTCATCTTCTCCAAGGAGTAACGGTCAGGAACGATCTCCACATTGTAGGCAAATCGTTCAATGAAGTCCTTAGCCAAAGCATTCCAACTAGACCACTGTCTCGTTTCATGAGACGTAAACCACTCTAGAGCCTCTCCGCTCAGACTTCGACTAAAAAGCCGCATTAACAAAGCTTCGTCTCTTCCAACTCCCACGAGTTGGTCACAGTAGGCCCTCAGGTGTGCTAAGGGGTTCCCCGTTCCTCCGAAGATGTCGAATTTCGGCACCTTGAACCCTTCCGGGAGGTCCAAATTCGGATGAATGCACAGGTCTTCGTAACTCAACCCGGCGACCTCAGGAATGCAGTTCAATTCTTTCATGGCCTTTCTAATTTCTTCCTTCATATCTATCTTGGTGGTCTCTTCCTTTGACCTCCACTCTCTCTCCCTTTCCTCATAGTGGTCGAGCTCAGAACAATTGGCGTAAGGCTCATTGGGGACTGGGATTTGGAAAGTTGCTTTCTGAGGTAGGGGTAGAGCAATGGAGGGACTTTGGGCATTTTGAGTGGCTTGGTAATTTTGAGGGAAAGTCTGGGGGTTGGTATGTTGATTTTGGTGATGGAGGGAAATGTGCGGGCGGTTAACATTTTGGCTTTGAGGGGGTAGGCTAGTTTGGTGGTTTGCATTGGGGGAAGGGAGTGGTGCTTGGGGGTTGGTATTTTGAGGAAGGGGTGGCGTTTGGTAAGAGACTGAGGCGTAGTGGGGGTTTTGGGTGGTAAGGTCAATGATGGAGGGATTACGAGCAGGACTTAAGGGTGGGTTCTGAGCTTGTTCCATATTAGGAGAGGGAATTTGAGCTGGAGGTCTTCCGTCTGGTTGAGTGTTAACAGCAAAAATCGGAGGAGGCAAATCGTGATTTCTCTGCATCTCGACCCTCATCTCAGCAATTTGTTGCATCAATTGTAGAATCAGTTCATTCTGATCAGCAAGGGCGGGTTGAGCCACCACGACATCAGTAAGACTGATTTCTTCGTTGTTATCACCCATTGTTGCTTTTCCCTTTTGTGAACTTTGATTGGGGAAGGAATCTGTAGGACCTTTAGATCTAGTAAAATAAGGATGATCAGCCAGCTTATCGACACAGACCAGCTCTAACTACCTGTTGAGAAAAACAACTCAAAAGCAAATATGTTAGTTTTGATTCGGCACAAATAATGCAAAATCATATAGAAAGCAGATAAACATATAAACAGTTGCTTTGTTTGAGAACATGTTAACCCACGAATAATGGGGACTGACTTTTGAACAAGCAGGAATTTGCTCGTTTTTATGTTGGGGTTGGTGACTCAAGAAGGTTAAATTGCGTTGAGCTAAGGTCTTCTTGTTGCATCTCTGGGCATTCGTTGATCTGAACTCAATGTTTCCTTGTAGAATGAAGGGGAAATGAAAATTTTTAAAAGATAGGGGCCGGGCCTTGAAAGGCTGCCTACGTATCTCCCAAGGAGAATTCAGGCCCTACGTAGTTCGAACCAAAGGAAATTTCATTTTCATTCATTCATTTCTTGAAGATTACAAGGAAAGTGAAAAAAAACATACAATAAAGCTCCTGAAAGACAAAATGTGCCTCCACTCAGGCCATTCTTTTTCTGATTGTCGCATTAATCACGAGGGGTAAACTCATATGCTTCGAGGGTGGTTTTCTCATTTCCTTCCTTCCACTGTCCCTGAAGAGGAGGCCTATAGACAATTTCCTCCCCAGTATCTTCTTCGGTAGCTTCAGGTCTAGTACCTTTGGGATCACTGTTGGCGGCCTCTTGGCTGAAGAAAAAGTGTTTTCCACGTGGCTTCTGAAGCATCACGGTTATCTCTTTGAGGGCATCGCGCTTCTTCCGCACAACATCTGTCTCTTCATCTATAACAGCACATTTTGTCATCTTTGCTGCCAATTCCGCGTCTAGTGCCGCATTTGCTGTTCGTGCGATTGCGGTGGCAAACTCCACTTCTATTCTTCTTTTTCTGGTTTCTTGGATCTCTTGTCTGAGCCGCTGTAATTTCATCCTCAAATCCTCCTCAGTTAGCTCTATGTCGATACTCTTTCCTTTTTCCATCTTAGCTGCAATTTTACCTTTCATGAGATAATAGAGTAGTGGCTTAGGATTTGGTAGTAGGATTTTATTTCTGACTGAGAAACTTAAGACTCATGGAATTTTGGTCGGACATTTTGGTAGTGACTTGTATTTGACATTTTTCAATTTTTGTATATATATTTTTTTGACAAGGAGTGGACTAAAATGTCCTCATTCAAAGCAACGTACCACACAAATAGTTAAACACACAATGAAACAGGCAAATTTCGCGTCCTAAACATGCATGTGACCCTTTTGTGCCAAGGGTAGGCCTAGCGAATTGAAGGATGTATTGCGCCATTTAAGACAAATTGTTGCACCCCCAAAACAGAATTCATAAACAATAGAGAATTCATTACAAAGTTAAGCAAATGGATACATCTTTTAGGGAAGGGATAAGTTGCAAATACAAAAACATCAATCCCACGCAGGGGAATAAGATAACTAGAATGCTGAAGGACCTGCTCCTCCTCTTGCTTTTTCCACTTCTTCACGAATGAGAAACTTGTTGGTTATCACATGCGGCTCAGCAAACACAGCTTTGGAAGACATTGACACGCCCTGGAGGGTGTTAAACTGATCATCCAAGTTCAAGTCCAAACGTATCAAGCAAGATCTTGCGTCAGCTAACTCTTGCGCGGCAAAGGCTAATGCCCTTTGACTTTCATATTCTCTATGCTGGAACTCTTGTTCCCTACGCAGGTATTCTTGCTCCCTACGTTGAAACTCTTGCTCTCTTCGGTCCCATTCCTGCTGAAAATGGTAGGCTTGGATTTGAAGCCTTACCTGGACATCTTCAATCTGTCGGCCCGTGCGTGGCGTTGGGTCAAGTGTACCACGCAGATCATTCTGCAACCATTTTTTGTATTCATCCACATACCCGGTTTCGTATCTATTTTCTGCCATGCTCTCTTTTAGGTTGACCCATCCAGACCATTCTTGACAGATATCCTTGGCGTGAGGTATCTTGTCGCACCCGTTGTAGTCAAAGACGTAGCGGCTAGTGTCTCCTTTGAAAGGTAGAATCTGCCTTCTGCCGAATTGCCGCATTACCCTGCTAGGATTATAAGGTCGTACCCCTCTAATGCCAGGAAGGATTAGGAAAGGACACTTAGCCCCCTGAATAGCTATTTTTTCAGACATGAAATCTTGAAACATCCATTGTACGTCTTCCTCTTTTATGTCATGAAAGACTTTGGCCCATGATTCCCTAGTGTTGTGGATCTTGAACCTGTTGTTGTTCAAATAGAACTCATAATGGTCGAGGCGGCTTTCTTTTTGTGGTTCGGCCAATTTCTGTTTCTGAGTCTCGTATGTCTTCACCAGATGTTTAGACATCCACCACTGTAGCAAAATATTACAACCTTGAAAAAATGAAAACCCATTTTTGCATTGACCCAAAGATCGGTAGATGTCAGCCAGAATGATCGGGGCTAGGTTGAAGTATTTCTTAACTTGTCCTTTCTTACCAACACCCTCGAAGATGGCGTGTGTAACCATGACAACCCGAGTATCAATTTCATTCCCTTCACTTTGAGGAAATACCATAGTCCCTAAGAGGCATACAGCAAATGCTAAAGTTTGAGTTTGACTCCAACTATTGCGACTGAGAAACTCATTTGGAAAGTTCTTATAATAGTTCTCGTGTCCCCACCGTTCGTAGAATTTCAGTAAAGGAATACTCGGGGTGTCTAGCCAGTCTGCATTTACTAGTAACAACATGTTCTTCAGTTCTGTGCTGGTCGGCTTATCTGGTAGCAAAATGTGGTGATCTGGATGATTTTTCCTTTTCTGGCACATTCCGACATTGTCTAGGCAATCTTTGATTTCTTCAACAGTCGGTGTCATTTCAACATCTCCGAAGCGAAACACCATCCTCTCATTGTCCCAAAATCGAGTAACCACTTCAATGAACTTAGGCCAGACTCTGAGATTCATTATTGACGGGAGGTGACCTAAGTGAATGGAGAGTTCTCTTTTCTGATATGCATTGAGATTGTACCACCAAACACGGATGAGGTTTGGCGTCTCGGTGACCATTTTGAAACTCAAGTGTTGCTTAGCCATCTACAAAAACATACGAATAATTAGATACCCCCAAACCCAAGACACAACACTTTGTCAAATAACGCACACATCCTTCAAACACGTAAGTATGAGCGTCCGTTCAGGCCGTGGGCCTTTTGGACTCAAGGTGGTCTTTCTAATGGACCCGACACGCCTTGGGTATCGGGTCATCTTAGGCCAATGCGCTAAATTTCAGGGATTTGGTCTTGCTCTATCCTAGTATGACTAAGAGTGGTTTTCTTTAAAGTGGATTGGTGACCCAAGCGGACTACTTGGGCTGAGACATTTAACGACCGTTGACTATCCAGTAGCCAACTACATTCGTCAGGGTGTCCCGAGAACAATTTGGTTAACGAACGACTGCGGCCCGCATAATCGTCCTTTAAGTGAAAAGAAAAAAATGTCATTTGACGGAATAAAAAATATGCATGCAATGACAGTTGATATCACAATTTAAGCAAATAAGACACATTTGAGGTAAAACAATTCAACAAATATTAGCAAACAGTCAAAGAGAGTCAAGTCATTATGGTTAGAACCTAATTGAATCCCCAGCGGAAGTCGCCATTTCTGTTGTGTCGTAATTTTCCTATCTTTAGAAAAATCACTTTTTGAAATGTTCTAAGTATAAAACAATTTGAGAAAAATACTTAGAAAAGAGTCGCCACTTAATTTTTTAAAGAAATTAAGAAAACTTATAATTTTCAAAGATTTAAACAGAAAAAATCATTTGAAAATACCAAAGAAGGTTCGGGGTTCAATTTACACTTCGAGAAGGGTTTAAGCATTCGAAGTGTCCGCTAACATGCGGTTGACCTGCGACTTGACTAAAATATACTTTTTGACTAATTTTTTTTTTTTAGAAAGGGTGATTAACATAAGAAGAATAACTTACAATTTTTGGTTAACTTAAAACAAAGTTAAATAAATGACACATTTTATTTTTTATTTTATTTTTAGAAAAAAGGGATCCAAAATGAAATATTTTACTTGAAATATAAGTGATTAGAATATTAATAAAACTAGATTAATTAGAATTTGTTTAGTTCATTTTAAAATAAATTAAACCAATTTAATAAATTAAAGTATGAAAAATAATTTTTTGGAATTAATTGACTAACCTTTTTGAGAAAATAACTAAGTAAGTATTTGTTTATTTATTTATTTATTTATTTACACTATTAGATTAACTTTGAGAAAATAGTTAAACAAAGAGCGATTTTATTTTTTAGGAAAAAAAATGGGACCTTAATTAAAATATTTGAATTAGAGACAAGTAATAAGAATTTTAACGAAACTAAATTAGTTGGTTTTTATTTGAGTCATTTTTGGTTTATGAAAAAACTATTTTAAACTAAAAAAATAAAAGAAAAAGTTTTGACTAAAGATTATAAATGACAATACAAAAGTTGATAAAATAAGTTTTGTTAAAAACAAAACAACTCAGATGAATAGTTCGTCTTTTGGGGAATTCAACTAAGTTAATTAAAAATTCTAAAGTTAGAGTTAAACAACAAATAATAAGTAATCACAATTAAATAATTAGCGGGTAAGGGAGAAATTGAATTTGGGCCTTTCTTGGGCCAAATTCACTACTTTTTGGAGTTTAACACAATTCCCGTTTTTGGTATACATCTGATGTATATCAGTGTATATCGGCATGTATATCAGCTCTTTTCATGTATCTCTCACTTCCGAACACTTATATTTCACTCCAGCCTTTTTTTTTTTTTTTTTTGTGTTTGACCTGTGTATAAGTGTATACAGTTGTATACATCTTGTATACAACCTCTTTTTATACTTTTTGAGACCTGTTCGTCGACCTTAAGCTGGTTGACTTGATAAAGGAATTTTAGGGCCTTCGTGGTCCCCTTGAAATGCAAGGCGATGAGGTGGAGTCCATTATGGACTCAAATGGAGCAGATTTCACGCAAAACAATAAGCAAATAAGAGAATTAGCATCTATTTGCAGCAAAGTTGATAAAATAATTGCGGGATAATGGAGGCAGTAGTATCTAGACTAGGAATGAATAATCAAAAAGGCTAAAGTTTCAAAGGGAAGTGTTGGTCTTAGATTTCAATCTAAGCCAAATGCAGTGATTATAATTTAAGAAATCTTACAAATTTCTAAATAAACTAGACAATTGTAAATCCTCGTAATTGGACAAACTAAGCAGATTCGGAACATTTAAACAAACATCCAATCTTTATGAATAAACAACAAACAGTCAACATAGAACTAAAAAAAAAAAAAATATATGATCAACTTGCGAAGTTAATTTCGAACTAACATAAGTCGCTTATGTTTGACTCAAAACAATGGACAAGCTAAGAAGAAGAAAGCACAAACCATTACGGCATCCGACCACAACATTTTTTAGAGGACCAACGCGAGATAAAATGTAAAATGACCCCCAGCGAAGAATTTAAAGCATCAGATCATGTCGACTTATAAATAAACCCATCATTTTACTAATCGATCAAGAAGACATGTTTCAAACAAGCCAAAATTAGTACGAGATATTCAATCAGCAAACACAATAAATAAATAAATAAAAGAGGGTAAGGCAATAAGCTATCCGATCCATATTGGTCATGCTAGTTAAGATATAATCGAAATAATCAACCTACGACTTGTTAAGAAAATAAACCCACAATGATAGCCAACCAACAGTGAACAAAAAAAAAAAGGCATGAATCTTCAACATCTCAAGTAAAGATCTACTCAAGGAGATATTTTTTCAAGCTTAGAAACATAACAACCGGCAACATACGCAAGTATATTTTGCATCAACATAATTTTAGGGGAGAACAATGAATCGAAACCCAAACTAACACAAATGAACAAAGAGACCAAGATCTATGTCGTATATCTCCATGAAACAATAGATAAACTTAACACATGCTGTCCCAATCACAAATACAAATCCCAGATAGAAGAAACAAGGACGAACTTGAAAACGAATCGAACGAGACTAAGAAAAGGACTTTACCTTATAATAAGCAGCGAACCGGAACTCGGGCGAGCTTTGGGAGCCACAACCTTTACCAACGACGAATTACGATAAGCTCCGGTGAACAACAAATAAGAAAGAACTTCTTTCGCACCTATTTTGCTATACTCGAATGAATCTAGAGTATGGATTGTGTTCTGTTCCTATCTCTATGTATTTCCTTTTGACTATATATATATTTTTTTTAACCTTTTCCAACTTAATCCAACCTCACTCTTTTCCTTGAAGTGTATTTGGTAAGTATTTAGTTATTTTTGGTGCCTAAAAAAAATTTCCCCCCCCTACAATGAATAAAAAAGCGACGTTTATATAGAGGAAATTCTAGGGTCTGTTCTTGGGGATGAAAATTGGACGAGGGCAAGGGCCAAAAAGGAAATTCCTATCCAATCTTCAATTCAAATTCCTTTCCCCAAAGACCAACGGACTGCTGCTTGTACCAGATTTTCAATCGAAATCCCCCAAAATCCGGATGGAAAGATCAAGATGGGCGGCTGTTGCAGAGAAAGTTGTGGGAGTTGTTGGATATTGACGCGTGAGGCAGAAGAAAAATGCACACTGCTGTTGTCTGGTTCACGTGAGCTGTTGGGTTTGCGTAGAAGAAGGAGATGTGCAGGGGTCAGGTCTCTTTGTGAAGGGATGAAGTGAATT
The DNA here is from genome assembly GCF_019186545.1 of Solanum stenotomum. Lineage (NCBI taxonomy): Eukaryota > Viridiplantae > Streptophyta > Magnoliopsida > Solanales > Solanaceae > Solanum > Solanum stenotomum. Next base: position 3,847,620 of record NC_064289.1, read on the forward strand.
TGGGCCGGGTTGAGGGTAATGGGCTGTTGGTTGGTTGATGTACGTTGTTGTTGTTAATTTTGTTGGGTTGGGAATTTGAATGAATTAATGGGTTGATATATGTTGTTGTGTTTTAAAGGGCTGCTGAAGGGTGAAAGGAATGGGAGTGGAATTTGGGCCAAATTTGATCTTAAATTTGGCCCATTCAAGGAGCAAAAGTTTGGTTATATTTGGATTTTAGGAAATAAATAAATGGATCTCAAACTTGGCCAATGGGAATTAAGTAGTTAGCCAAATTAAATTTAATTGGTGAATTCGGTTAAAATTAAATAAGATGAAATAGCATAAATTAATTAATGAACTTCTTAATCAACGAAGTAAAAAAAAAATTATTAACTTAATTATAAACTAATTAATTCAATTACAAAACTAATTAACTCAAAATTATAACTATAACTTAAAAGTAAATTAATAAAATGTTTAACTAATATGTAAAATCTTTTGTGATGATTTTCAAATATTCATAAAATAGCGTGATTGCAAAAATATACATATTTATTATTTTTTTTAAAAATGATAAAATTGTTTTTAAAAATAACTTGAAAGTATTTTGAATTTCATAAAACTCATTAATTCAAAATTATAACCATCCCTAATATTTAAACTATAAAATCTTTTTTGAGACGATTTTCGAATAATCATAAAATATACTAATTATATACATAATTATGTATAACATATATATCATCTAAAAATTATGAAAAGTGACAAAACTATTTTAAAATCTTGCAAACTATATTATTATTTTTTTTTTGGAATTTTTATAAAACTAGTTATTTTAAATCGTTTGAAATTGAAGAAACTCGAAATGATTAATTTATATTGTGGAGGTCCAAAATTGGGTGTCAACAGAGGTCATTCTTTTGAAACTGACTAAAAAGGAAAGGAGGTCATTCTTTGTGGAAAGGAGGAGTAATAATTAAGGGTTCGTTTTGTAGAGTGTATTAGCAAAAATTATGCATGCATTAACTTTGTATACTAGTTAACCTTGTTTGGTACACTTTTTCATGCTATGTATAACTAATGCAAGCATTAGTTATACACTCTATTGTGTATTATGGAATGTATTACTAAATACCATGGATCTCTAGGTATTAGTAATACAAAGGATTTTAACACTTGCATTAGATTAACTAATGACAAAACTACCTTCTAAGCCTTTATTAAAACATTTTTCAATACTTTTCCACGGTAAACTAATGCAATTCTCAAAACGTAAGCTTTGCAAATTGCTATAAAAAGCATATAGATTATTGCATTTGTTAAGATTTTTGATACAGAGAATTTTTTTTTTATAAAATATTTTTGAAAAAATAAAAAATGATGCTGCTCCCTGTGTATTTCAAAGTCAAAACACAATTGACAAAAGGGGGTTATAAAGGGGCACAATACAATAGAGCAACTGCTTCTAGAAATAATAATAATAATAAAAAAAAATTATTACTTCTAGGAAATGAGTTGATCAAAAATGAATATTGAAAACTTGAAATAACTAGTTTGCTGGTGGTAGACTTTGAGGCAAGGTGAAGGTTAAACGATGAGGTATTCAAATGACTTGAATTACCAACGTTAAATGATTATCTTGGAGTGTAATTATGAGTTTCAATTTTTTTTTATTACACTTTTGACATACTTCCAATCTTAGAGTGTGATGAGTAAAATTATTTCAATAACTTATTGATTTTGTGAGTTGAATCCGTAATTTATAGATATCATAGAGAACTTTATCATTACTCAAGTGCTTCTTTGGATCCTTTCAATGCCAATATGTGGTGTGCACACAAAAATAACAATATAAGATTGAGTTTTAAATAAACCTCTTGCCAACTTTTCTCAAAAATATTTTAAAGTAGTACTAAAAACTATTTATTTTATTTTTGGGGGAAAAAGAAGAGCTAATGACGTTTAGCAAAAAATTTTATTGTGATTGTTTTATTAAAGAACCATGTTGCATGCAAAAGAAAGTACACAGAATAAAAGAATGTAGGGGTATTTTTGTAAATAAATATTTTTTTAATAGACTTTATATAAGGCTTGCTATTTCCAATACATCAAATCAAACAATGTATAAGAAACAATGCAAGCATTACTAATACTTGCATTACTCATGCATGCATTACAAATACATCATATTCAACATTATTCTTATACACTCTATCAAACGACCCCTAAGTGTTCTAACTAAAAGTTTTAACAAATAAAATTTGATTTAATTATTTAATATTAACACTAATATGAATAAATACACGTCTGGTTTCCACAGTTGGAAAGGTGAGGAAAACGTGAAGAAGTAGGCATGCAAAGAATTGGTGATTTTTTTTTTAAAAAAAAAAAGTTCATTTAATTTTGGATAAAGGGGATACTTCAATCACGCACCGCATTAGAAACAAAGTTTTTTCCACCTCAAATCAGTGGAGTGTATATATATATATATATATATATATAAAATGCATGGTATGAAACAAATGTGTTTATTGAAATAATGGTATGAAACATATGTTCACTGAAATAATAGAAAATTTTCTAATTTTTTCATATGAAAACATTACAATATATTCTTTTCTCACAAATCCAATCAAAATGTATGTGAAAATAATCGTTAAACATTTTTCATCGAAAAGTCAATGAGGAATAGCGATTTTTAATAGTGAACGATGGTAATTAGAGGGACAAATACTTTAAAGTTCTTGTACATTTTGTAAAATGAATATATAATAATTTTTATCAATGAAAGGTTTTTGTTATAACCTGCCTTTAATATTTCTTTTTAGCGTCTCACAGAGCTGCAATAGTGAGTTTTAAAAAATAATTATAATTATTTCTTGTATATCTAAAACGTCAAATATTTTAGATGAAATTTATTTAGCTAACACAATAGTAATTTCAACCTTGTTTTCTAAATTGTGGGAACAATGTATAGGTAGCTTGAATTTTTTTTTATATGGTGTTGAATATTCTTGTAAATAGTGTGAGCCTTATTTGAAAAAATCATTTGGTTTGGTTCATAGTGGACAATATCACACCGTATTAAAAATATTCTTAAAATATTTTAGCCCAACAATTGATATCAAAACTAATAATTTAGTTGGACGAGTTTGAAGATGGTGGAGTGTGGCATGGAGACTGGCTTAGTGCCATTGTCCGTCTATATACATGGACCAGTTTACAACATTTACCCGTCAATACTCAGACTATGTGGGTGGCACACAGACCCGTGAATTGGGTATGCAAACAAAGTCTCACATTGATAGTTGAAAAGAAAAAAAAGGAGTTATAATATATTATAAGATGTTTAATATTTGTGAAGCGTTTCTGGGAAAATCGTGCGGACTTGATTACATCCGTGTTAGGACTTAGGAGTATTCCAGAATCGTTAATGCCCAACACAACTGATATTACCCCTGAATACATTAGCAGTGCGAACAACTTAATTTCAGGATAAATTACTCACCAAATTATTGCAAAAGACTTGTTCAACACTAGTATATCAAAAGGGGTAACGTTTAGATATAGTATACTACAACTAATAAAATGGTCAGTGAACCTTTGGGATATACCATAAGGGGGTTATTACACACATTTATTTATATTTAGATGCGGCGTAATGGATTCCTTATCAAAAAATAAAATAAAAATGTAACCATTGGGAATCACCAATAACTTGCCCAAATTGCACATTGTCAACGCTTTGATACCTATATAAACATAACATTCTCAAAGTAATACACATCATCAATTTTACTTCTTAACACATTTTAAATAAATCTTTTGTTTAATTAATCAGTTGATCAAAGAAATGGCTGATGTAGAAGGATCACCGGGGAGTTCTATGCATGGAGTCACCGGAAGAGAGCCCGTTCTCGCTTTCTCGGTGGCTTCTCCGATGGTGCCTACTGACACCACCGCCAAGTTTTCAGTACCAGTTGATACTGAACACAAGGCTAAACAATTTAAATTTTATTCGTTTTCAAAACCTCATGGCCTAACGTTCCAGCTCTCCTGGATTTCTTTTTTTACTTGTTTCGTTTCGACTTTTGCTGCTGCACCTTTAGTCCCTATTATTAGGGACAACCTTAATTTGACTAAAATGGATGTTGGTAACGCTGGGGTTGCTTCCGTTTCCGGAAGTATTTTATCTAGGCTTGCTATGGGTGCAGTTTGTGATTTGTTGGGTCCCAGGTATGGGTGTGCTTTTCTTATCATGTTGTCAGCCCCAACTGTTTTTTGTATGTCCTTTGTTTCGTCCGCTGGTGGCTACGTAGCTGTCCGGTTCATGATTGGGTTTTCACTCGCAACATTTGTGTCGTGTCAATATTGGATGAGTACTATGTTTAATAGTAAGATTATTGGGCTAGTGAACGGAACAGCTGCTGGATGGGGTAATATGGGTGGCGGTGCAACTCAACTCATTATGCCACTTCTTTATGACATAATTCGAAGGGCGGGTGCAACTCCGTTCACTGCTTGGAGAATTGCATTTTTTATTCCTGGATGGCTACATGTAGTCATGGGTATTTTAGTGTTGACTCTTGGCCAAGATTTACCCGACGGAAATCGTAGCGATTTACAGAAGACGGGTACTGTTACTAAAGATAAATTCGGTAACGTAAGTGTAAAATTACACCCCAAGAATTAATAATATATATTTTTGTACTTGTCTGTTTAATATTTTGCTAATTGATCTATATGGTATTTCAGATATTGTGGTATGCTGCAACAAACTACAGGACATGGATCTTTGTCCTTCTCTACGGATACTCTATGGGAGTTGAACTGTCTACAGACAACGTGATTGCTGAGTACTTCTTCGACAGGTTTGATCTAAAGCTTCACACAGCGGGAATCATTGCAGCGACATTTGGTATGGCTAACCTTTTAGCTCGTCCATTCGGAGGATTTTCTTCTGATTATGCAGCCAAGAAATTCGGTATGAGAGGGAGACTTTGGGTTTTATGGATTTTACAAACACTCGGAGGAGTATTTTGTGTTCTTTTGGGTCGTTCAAATTCCCTACCAATTGCTGTAACATTCATGATCCTTTTCTCAATCGGAGCTCAAGCTGCTTGTGGTGCAACTTTCGGTATTATTCCCTTCATTTCTCGACGATCATTAGGAATTATATCTGGAATGACTGGGGCAGGTGGGAATTTTGGTTCTGGATTGACACAATTGTTGTTTTTCACGAGCTCAAAGTACTCAACAGCGACAGGGCTAACTTACATGGGACTGATGATCATAGGATGCACCCTTCCTGTTACATTTTGTCATTTCCCACAATGGGGAAGCATGTTTTTCCCACCAACAAAAGATCCAATCAAGGGAAGTGAAGAACATTATTATACTTCAGAGTACACTGAGGCCGAGAGGCAAAAAGGTATGCACCAAAATGCCTTGAAATTCGCCGAAAATAGCCGATCGGAGCGTGGCAAGCGTGTGGGCTCCGCACCTACTCCACCAAATTTGACGCCAAATCGTGTCTGATCGGATTGATAATCGTGATTCAATTGAAGGTTCAATGAGCTGAGTCGTCTCAATAAGCAAAATATGTCCTGATTTTTATTTTTTTGTTGGTTTTTGTTTTTCTTAAATGATGTTGCATGTCGATACGCTGGAATCTACTAAGGTGTATGTGGTTTTAAATTGACGTATATATATATATATTACACATTGTGATGTTTCCTATTGTGTGTTTAAAAGAATATTCTAGGGCCAATGGCCTTTGTTTTACGGAGTTCAGATTCAAAAGTGTATTATAGTTGTAATTAAAACTTTGACTTCTAAGATGGGGCAAGATTTTATTCCAGTTGGTTTATAATAGGACGTGAATTGTTTTTCTTCGTCTAGTGGCTAATTTAAATTGATATGAAAGATTCATACCATTTATAGTTTATAATTAGCAGCAGTTTGTACAGGGATATAGAAAATATTAGTTGGCTTAGAGTGAAATCGAAAATTAAGTGTAATATAATTGACAATTCAACTCACGTTAACTCGTAAAGTATTGATAACTCAAGTAGGAGTAAAAAAATAATGCATTTTAGTGAACTTAGAGTGAATTATGTTTCTCTTTTCCCTGGGAAAAAAGAGTCAATTTAAATTTTTAGATTGAAGATATTTGACTTGATATCAAATTTTACTGTATCAACATAAGGACAATCTGTTTTTTCTTGTTTTTTTATTAATATTTATTACTAACTTTCTAAATCAGTTTTCTACATTTTTTTGAAATACTAATAATTATAGTTATTATTATAATTAAAAATATTTTTTATTTATTATCTTTTTAAAAGAAAGTGCGTGAACAAGTGAAAGTAAAAAGAGGGACAATTTAAGTCATTGTGGGTACAGCTTTTAAGTCCCAAGCTGTGGGAAAGTTGACTTGGCTCATTACATCAGCATTACTTGATAAATTAACTTAGTATCTATATGTATTTTTATACTCATTATTTATACCAAATCAAAAAAATACAAATAATATGCCTTTCATAGACATATTCAATTATTCATATTCAACCAATAATTAAGTGTAATATATTATAACTTTAAATTTTAACTAATAAAATTTAATTAGTTAATTTAACATAAACACAAAATATGAAAAATATGTACGCGTTAGGCTTCCCTAGTAGCTAGATGAGAAAAACGTCATGAAGTGGGCATGAAAAGAATTGGTTTATTTCATTTTTATTTTTTTAAAAACAATAGTAACTTTAACCTTAAAGGTATTTTCAAAGGATAGACATAAATATCAAAAAATTGAAAAAACAGATTGAATTGAATCTATTTTCAATTATTCATGTTCAGATTGATCCGCTCGTTGATTAGTCCTTCGTGGGTTTCCATCCGGACCATCAATTGTTGAGAATTAACACGAGACTATCATTATTTCACCAAACAAAAGAATCACAATACCAACCTTCTTAATGAACATTGTTCTTTATAATTACTATTGGTTTGGTTTCTATCTACGTAGGTCGTAGGTAACAGTAAATCGTGTAGAATAAGGGTTAAATTCATTACTACATATCAATAAATTTCTACTATTTTTCACCTGTACTTTACCTATAAAATAGTACTACTAATATTTTCTTACATGTTAATAGGCTGTCTCTGCAATCCAAACTTGTCAAGAATATTCAGCTCCCAAACACTCAAAGTCATTCATTCAACTGAATCCAGTATTTTAAACACCGCCACACAAGATATAGATATATCCTAAATCCGTTAGTTTGAAAGTAGACAAAGATTTAGTGGTTAAAACTTTAACGATTGAATTCCTTAAATTTTAATTTGGGATTATATAACAAGAAGTTGGTACAGTAATTTCAGTATCTCCGATTCATTAAACTTGAAATTGCAATTGCACTAATACAGATAAAACCCAAATCACTTGGTCTGTCCTTTAATATCTACCCTCGGTCCTTTTTTATTTATCCAATTTTTCCTTTTTATTTGTCATTTTTGACAAATCAAGAACGGACAATTTTATTTATACCTATTATACCCTCAATTTATTAACATTAAGTTAATATCTTTGAAAAATGTAGTAAGTAAAGATATTTGGGATCATATTAATTAATAAGGATAAAATGGTAAATTGTATAGCAATCAAGATTTTCTTAATAGGTGAGTCAAATCAAAATTTTACGAGTAAAAAGAGATAAATGAAGATATATGCCTTTATCATTTCTCCTACAAATTAAAACCACTACATTTGAAGCCCTTCAACCACTTTTCCTAGCATTGATCTCTCATAAAACTGAATGAATATAAATAGAATGTAATTTGCTGCTACACTTCTCTCTAAATTCTAACCACTTGATATCATACATAAAAATTCTAATATTACATGTTGAAAAAAGAGAAAAGGAGAGAGACATAATTGTTCAGCTAGAGAGACTAGTAGAACAATAAATTGTAAGCATTTACTTTCATCTAAATCTTATAGCAACAAAATAATAATAATAATAGTTTACCCAACAGCTGGTGCAACAATTAAGGTAGCAGCGGCCTTATGTATCCGCGGTCTTCATAAAATTGGTGAAAGGTACGGAGTAAGAACTTTAGATCCGTAAGGGTGGTTGAGTTGTGTAACATGTGGTATCCAATAAAGGTGGTTAGAGTTCGATTTCCCTCAATACTTTTTTTAGTCGAGCTCGTCGCACTATGTTTACCTAGTGCAGTTTACATTTCTCGTGTGATAAGTTATGAGCTATTACATAGGAATTTACTTAGTACACACCCCAAGAATAACAGTTGTGAATTACCACGGAGGTTCCAAGAAAATATATAAAATATTCAAGAAATTGATCGAAATACACATAGTTAACATTGAAATCAGATTGATAGATGACAGGTCAGCGTTTAAGTGTGTAGAAAATAGAGAAATATGAAGTTTAGGGGGTAATAGGACACCCGTGAAGTTGGAGTGTGTAGTTGAAATTTCGGGTATAGATTGAGGGGGTTTTAGACCATTTTCTCTTGTAACAATAATGGAAAACACATGAACGTGACAGATCATTAGTTATGGTAATGTAGGAAATAGGTGACAATCAATCTATTTGTGTTGCTGACTAGGTTTTTATTTTTTAGTATGGTATCAACTATCACGGATACATAGTCAATTATGGAACTGGAAACTCGAAATTTAATTTGAAAATCATAATTATAAATCCATAAATTAAAAATAGATCGTAGCAATCATGAATAATGTCTAATGAAGAAATTCGAAATTTAATTTGAAAACCATATTTTTAACTCCATAAATTAAAAATAGATCGTAGCAATTAAGAAGGGCGATCCATCGGTCCCAAATATACTTCATTTAATATACGTACTCTTTTAATGAAAAATGAAAAAGGTGCGTCGAAATATTAAATGATGGAAGTGAAGCAACAACGAAGACGTACTGAAGATTCATAGAGAAAGTAAAAATGTATTAATGTGAGAAATTAAGGAAGAGAGAAGTTCATGATTTTATACTAGCAATTAATGCCCAACAATCACGGGCCACCATATAAAAATAATGAGTCCACTAACACGAGATATTTTGTACACCAGACTGTTTTCTTTCATGCGTTACGAGTATACAAAATTAAAACTTTTTGGTTGCATGGTTTGTACTGTCTGTACTCTGCTTGCAATGAGCTGTGTACAAATCTTTATATCTGCCGCCTCTACTCCTCACGAGCCTATTTATAGTTTCACTTGTTATAAACCACACATCATACACAAAGAGTTTTACAGAAACTCCACACTAGAGAACTTTCTTAAAATGACAAATGCAGCTTCCAATAAAAACATTTTCCTTAAACTATATGTTTTTTGCCTTGTTTTGCTATCTTCTTTTATAAATGAAGCTATGGGAGTCCGTCAATTATCTGAAGAATACATGATAATGAAGCCTGAGTTGATGAATCGTCACAATAAACATCCTTTTTTTCATGGGAAGGAAATCAAGAATTGCTTACCAAAAGGGTTCAGACATGCATCTGGACCAAGCAGATATGTGAACAATCATATATTTGGTGAACTTGGAATTGGATGTTCACAAGATTATAAGCATTTCAAGCAACCTTAATTAGCTAGCCCAGCAATGTTGTTATGAGAATAACTGATGAACTAATTTATACGAATAAGCGGTATTATTCTTTTTATCTAGTTTCTAGTATAATAATTCATGTTTTGTTTCGCTTTATTAAATTGACTATAGTGGAGTTCAATTTATACTTCTGTATTTTACGTTACTGGATATTTTGCTACTTATCAAGAAAGAAAGACGAAAATTTTACATTATGCACTCTCTGTTTCTGTGTTTGTTATACTAGGCATGTACAAGTCTTGAACAGAGTAAATTGGGAATTTCTTTTCTAGGGTCTCGTTTGTTACTAACATTAGACTTACTAATTAGACATATGTTGACAGATTATAAGTTGTTAGGAAGATTTCATTTGGAGTTGAAACATTATAAGAGTAATCTTACGTAATTTGGCAGAAACAGGGTCGAACATAATTTCTAACATTTTCAACTCAATATGATTTCTTAAAGTATCGTGTTCAATGCTAAACCTCAAACATGAAGTTCTGCATGCATTTTTTGGAAGGTTAGTAGGGGTAGAGATCACACGTAACTAAGTTACATAATTTATTCTCAAACATACACCAAGTTATTTCATCAAAACTTCCCCTGCAATTAGACTAACCAAGGGAATATTGAATTAGATGCTCATTTACAGAAACTGTAGCAATTTCAAGTGAATTAGCACCTAATATACAAAAGCAGATTAGAGCCTGGTAACAAGAAAGCGATTCATTAAAAGGGGAAAGGTGAAGAAGAGAATAAATAACCAAGGTCCACTGTATTAGCGAAGCTATTGAGGTTTCTTTAAAATGTCACAGAACACCTCAAGATAACAACAACATTAAAGAGTGGGCAAAATAAACCAACAGATTCCAGAAACAAAGTAATAGTTCAAAGACATTTTTGTTTAGGAAACTCTATAGCAACAACGGAAAAGAAAATTGTCGCAGCAAAATAACAGGATAGTCCATAACTTTAGCTATACAAGTCATCATCATCAGCTCCAGCATTAGAAGTTGTGAAGGGGTCAGATGCAGCAGCCCCACCACTGGTCTCAGAAAACCGAAATTCAGTTCCAAAACCTCGAGATTGCTGTAAGGTCTGAGCAAATGCCTGGTATTTACGAATATCGGCATCACTCACACTTCGTCGTGCATACTTCATGGACTCCTCAAAATGAGCAGGCTTAATCTCTGATATCTCATCATCAGCATCCTCATCCATAGAATCAGGATTCTCTGCTCGCCTCTTTTCCTTTTCTATATCCTGTAAAAAGAACGCCATTTGGCAAGTATTAAGATGTTAACCATGCCCATTTAACTTAATTTTGAAAAAAGAAAGGTTAGCAACCCTTGCAAACATTGACATAAGAGACCAGCTAGCAAGTTAACATGGAGTTTAAAGCAAGAGATGCACAGCACATAGCTGTTTTTCAAGAAACGGAGAGGAGATAAACACTTGAATTCAGACATTTATTTTGGCAACCATCAAACTGAAGACGACAAAAACCATTAATAAAGTACCGAAGAGCACCATTATTTCAATATTTCAGCACAGATGATGACACAAAAGCAACTAAAACATTGTCCAATATAAGTATCAGCAGTGGCATATCCATCTTATCTTAGCAGCAGCATGTGCTGGTGCATACGCATACACAAGCACACAGAGTATGAATATATTTTTTATATAACTTTATACTAAGTCCACACTCACTGCAACAAGATGGAGTGATACTTTCACCCACTAGTTTAGAGTCTTTAAGACCCCAGTATCAGTAGATGTACAACAGTAAACAACACAGATAAAAAACTGTACGAACAAAGACAGATGATGTGACTTCAAAGACTTAAAAAACAAAACCAAATTTATAAAATTAAGAGCAGGAGGACTTACTTTCTCAATGTTCTCTCTTATGGCATATTTGCATGCCCGTTGACAGATCTCAGTGATATCAGCTCCACTAAATCCCTGAGTGTACTTGGCAAGAGCTCTCAAATCAATATCTTTTGATAGGGGAGATTTTCTAAGACATGCCTTGAAAATCTGATGGCGTGAGTCTTCATCTGGCAGTGGGATATAAATTAACTGGTCAAGTCGACCAGGTCGCAGAAGTGCAGGGTCAATAATATCAGGCCTGTTTGTGGCCCCAATAATAAAAACAGTTTTCTTTGCATTCATGCCATCCATTTCAGTCAGAAGTTGGTTCAGAACCCGATCAGCTGCTCCACCAGCATCACCACTACTGCTTCCCCTCTGCAAAAAAAAAAGCAACAATCTTTGTAAGCAAGTGATACACGGATAACTACTTTTTTCCTGTTTTCCCTCCTTTTTACAGATTTATCTAATTGATTGCCTAATTAGGAAATATGTGCTGTCTAAGTCCACATAATCTGTCAAAGAGTTCCTGTGTTCGCTTACAACAAACAATTTGGTAAACTTGAAAACTATCTTACCTGAGTGGCAATAGAGTCGAGCTCATCAAAGAAGAGGACACAGGGTGCAGACTGTCTAGCCTTGTCAAAAATTTCACGGACATTGGCCTCACTCTCTCCAAACCACATGGTAAGCAGCTCAGGTCCTTTGATACTAATGAAATTGGCTTGACACTCATTTGCAATTGCCTTGGCAAGAAGAGTTTTCCCACATCCTGGAGGACCATAGAAAAGAACACCTTTTGAAGGTGACATACCAAATTTCTCGAACTTCTCCGGATGCTCCACTGGGTATTGAACAGTCTACATAATATGAAACAAGAACAATGATGAAACCCTCCTAAGACAGAACTTAATGGCATATATGAATGCATCAAGACCAAGTTATTGACTTCAATTACCTCTTGAAGCTCTCTTTTGACATTTTCAAGACCTCCAATATCTTCCCATGAGACATTAGGCACTTCAACAACCTGCACATAATTTTCACGGAAGAACCCAATAAATTTGTGAACTTAAAAAAACACAACCCATCTATTCCATCCATAAACCCCATACAGACAAAAGGACAGGATTATCATAAGCAACAAGAACATTGCACATGATCAGGTAGAGCTACATTACATAACTGGGTCGTAATAGGCTACTTACTGTTTCACGCAATGCAGATGGATTGCTTGTTCCTAGAGCAGTTTGGAAGTGCTCATTTGTGACAGCCATTGAATTCAATATTTCAGCATCAATGGAATCATCTTCCAGATCAATGACATCCATTTTCTCTCGAATGCACTGAAGTGCAGCTTCAGTGCAAAGAGCAGCAAGATCTGCACCGACATAACCATGTGTATCTTTTGATATTCTTTCCAAATCAACCTGCAGAATCAAATACTCGCCATTATGCCACAACGACAATTTGATCCCGAAAAAGAAGAAGGAAATTCAATAAGTTGGCTTACTTCTTCTGCAAGCTTCATATTCTTGGTATGAATACGAAGAACTTCAAGACGTCCAATTTCATCAGGAACACCAATGTCAATTTCCCTATCAAACCTACCAAACCTTCTGAGAGCAGGATCAATGCTGTTAGGACGATTGGTAGCTCCCATAACTATGACATGAGCACGAGATTTCAGTCCATCCATCAGAGTCAGGAGCTGTGAAACAATCCTTCTCTCAACTTCACCATGTGTCTTCTCTCGCTTGGGAGCAATTGAATCAATCTCATCAATGAATATAATAGATGGAGCATTTTTTTCTGCCTCTTCGAATGCCTTCCTGAGATTGCTTTCACTCTCACCAGCCAATTTGGACATGATTTCTGGTCCATTAATGCAAAAGAAAAATGCACCTGTTTCATTAGCCACTGCTCTGGCTATCAGGGTCTTCCCAGAACCAGGGGGTCCATAAAGTAAAATCCCCTTTGGTGGTTTCACACCAATGGATTTGAAAAGTTGAGGATGCCTCAATGGTAATTCCACCAGTTCACGAATCTGAGCCATCTGTTTTCTCACACCACCAACGTCATCATAGCCAACTTCGTCCAGTCTCTCCTCGTCCTCCCTTTTAACAGGCTCCCCCTCACAAAATATTTCAGTGTCTGGAGCAACAACACAATACTCCCCTGGGTCAGTCTCAATGACTTTGAATTCCACACTTCTCATCCCTCCTCTAACAAGGAAATTGTCTCCTTTCCTCAAAGGACGATATGCTTCCAAAAAGTAAGCTGCAAAAAGGAATATGCTTAAAATTGAGGCTAACACAGACATCGCTTACAGATAAGGTGGATACAAATTCACTAACAAAGACGACAACCTTCACCTCTAATTTTCACTGCCAATTGACAAAATCAAAGAGTAGAATGTACAAAACCAAGGAAAGACCGTTAATTGGAGATAATTTAATAAATACTGGAGAATCCCAAAACAGATGCACAATAACAACTGCTGCAACTCCACATTCTCCCAAAAAAAACCCAGAATTCTCCTGGACTATCGTCTCAAAGGTTGTACTATCAACAGAAGGAACAAGACAGAAATTATAGTTCTATAAGATACAAACTTAAAATCGCACTATGGCCCATCAATAACGAGTTTCCCAAGTACAACAATATACCCAGAGTAATCAAGTTGTTTGATGGAAAAATCAAATTATTGATATTCAACTTGTCCAAAACCAGTTGAACTGCATTGCGCACAAATTATCTAACTTAAAGTCCGCACTAACAGATGGTGTCTCCTTTTGACGGTACCACTGAAAGAACAATTACCTTCAAGAGCTATTAGGTTTTAAATATACATACTGTGAAGCAAGGATACCGAATTCTGTTGATAGCATTATGGTGCCACATACTAATTAGGCACCTGGGCTTGTCTCCTTAATTTAGGGAGCTCAGAATTTAAATCTAATCACAGTGAACAAAAGCTAAAACCAGACAGAGAGAGTAAGATGTATTGTTTGTGATTGTGAAAATCAAATATCAATGATATTGACAGTCTTTTTTCATTATCACTACTACCCTGTTCCTTCAACCCACCCTTATTAATTTTTAGATTTGATGAAAAGTTCAATGAATTGGAAATTCCTATACCACAACAGTACAGAGAATAAAGCCTTGAAATTGCCAAACTGAAAACCATGCTTGAGCTATTCAATTGGAAAGAAATTGCATGTGTCAGTACACTTACGTTTCAGAAACGCATCAAACAAATCCCCAGTGAGACCTTCTATTGTATCATCTATAGGAAGTATGTGGACACGCTTCCCATACTTAACATCTGGGCATTGGTGCACAGACACAACATCTCCAAGACGGACCCTCAAATTTGAACGGACAACCTTGTTCATCCTAATCTTCGGCTCATCGCATGTTTCATCGGCAAGTGCAATGACAACTGTATCCTTCCTTTTCTTTCCCTGGATTAAAATGCAGTACAAAACTATTGAGTCAATTGGATGAACAGGCAGACAAAAATGCAAACAGATTCAGAAAGGTAACCTCATTTAAATAGTTGTTAAAATTAAGCCATACGCACCATGAGAAAATTACAACATTGTTTTTAAAAGTAAAAAAAGAACAAAAAGAAAAATGCAACAAGATCAGTGGGCCACTGGGGGTTGAAGTGACAAGTAAAGCACGTGCTTTCTTTAAAGTGAAGCACACAATTTTCTGATAAATTAAAAGTAGCATGCCAAGCCGGCGACACACACACTTGTATGAATGCAGTAAGTTATAATCAAATTTCAATTGAAGTAACTAATTATAACATCCAACATACAATAGTTCACAATATTAATTTAACTCATTACTGAGACTCAAAGAACCAACTGTTTGTCCTTGGAATCATATAGTGTGTCTTTGATTGAGCCCAAGCTTATTTAAAGTGAGAGCATCACTACGCCATATCTCATGACTTCAAACAGTATTGTCGAAGTGGTATATGTCTACTATGATTCTGAGAGTCTTTTCTTTTTATGTAGTGAGTAAATTCAGTACTATGATTCAGAACGTCTTTTCCATGATTATGTAATATAGCCAATTAAAATTGACCTATAGAACCTATTGGCATCTGCTCATCAAGGATCAACAGAGTATAATTCAATGGCACAGCATAAGCTAGGAACACAGATAATCCCCACCAGTGACTAGAACAAACGTGAATAATTTGTCATTACAGACTCTTTCCTGACGGATCATCTTAGTTATTGATCTCCCCTGGACGCAGAAACCAAGTTCAAAAGAATACCTCTACAGCTTGTGACCATCTATAAATAATAAGTTGCTTTTCAGTTTAAACAAGTATATGTCACACCTATAACCCATAAAATTGTCGGTCCCATCATCAAACAAGCAGAACAAACACCGCACCTCAAAACGTAGAAACACTAATATCCTATGTCTAAAAATCTATTGGCAAGTGTAAAACTACTCAATCCACCAGATTCACATAAGCAACGGAAAAAAATCAACTACTAGCAAAGTGATCTTCACTGTAACCTTATGCAATCAGATTATCCACATCGAAACCCTAAAAACACGAGATTTAGGCGAAAACCCCAAAAAGTAGGATAATTAGAAAACCTTGATGAGAATTGTATCTCCACGGAAGAGCTGTAGCTTCTCCATAGTAGCAGGGTGCAGTGCAACAACAGAGTTATCATCGTTGACCGCCTCATCAACAACAAGCCGATTAGGAGACTTCTTCCTCTCCAAAATCGCGGTAGAGAAATCCTTCTTCGCACCTTTTCTGAAAACAAAAAAAAGAAGTAAAAATCAGTAATCACAATACAATATAAATCTCAGAACTTTCTAGAAACGATTTCCAGAGTGAAACAACTCAGTAGATCAACCGATGGAGAGGAGAGAGAACTTACGAGTCAGATGACTCGGCCTGGTTAGTCATCTTCAGAGATCTAGATTAGGGTAGAGCAGCCGAGAGAAACTGGAGTTTTGCTGGAGAAGAGAACAATGAGTGCAAGAAAGGGATATGGAAGAAGTGAATTACCAATTTATTAAACAGAGAAAAAAAAACACGATAAAAATTAAATACGAACTGGCGTTCTATCTGTATTTTCCTGCTTTTGGACGATTTTATAATGTAGGTAATAGGTGTATTCCGTATTTCGGAGGGTTAAAAAAAAGTGTTTCGTATTTGGACAATATTTGGTTTTTTAATAAGTAAACAAAGAAAAGGAGATCAAATATACATTATGAACCCACTATTTTGATATTTTACTTGTAATATTTATAAAACTTGTGATCAAATATTATTGGGATTTGTATTAAAAAGTAATCCTGATTTAATTACATTTTTTCTGAGTAGAGGATCTATCAGATACAACATGTTTACTAATTATTTACTAAGGTAGGTAAGGTTCACGTACAAGGCAGAGCTAGCAAGAGCATAGAGATTCATCAAAATTTCATTCGACGGAAAATACATTATTTATACATAGTTAAAAAAATTTATATATATATATATGTTGAACTCATTTTTATTTTTTTTTATTTTTTATGTTTCTTCATATTTTTAACCTCGATACTCATTAGACTTCTATGTTGTTGTAACGCTATCTTCTATATTACGAATTCATGCAAATAAATTTATGAAATTTGACCTTCGTCAAATTATACTAATTGTAAAGTGACGACAAACTTCTATCCTCGAAGTGATTTACAAAACAATAACTAATTTTTTTTCTAAAAATAAAGTGCAAGAAAGGTCTCAATTATTTGCATATTCCTACATTGTCATGTCTGCCCATCAGAGACCCATGATATCCTATGAATGTGAACAGAAATTCCAGAATTTTTAACCAGATAAATATGGCAATTAACCAATAACACCTACTATAATATAAAGAACTTTTATTTATACTAGTAATATATGGTAGATAATTGAAATTCACTGAAAAATAATCACCTAACAAATGAACACATGGAAAAAGACAATGAGAGAAAAGGATATTTTGACAATATATATTGAACTATTATGCATTTATTTGAGTTGGCATTCGTCAAATATGCTACTCTTTTGGATGTGTTGTAGCAGATGAGACTATTCCTTTCTTAATTAAAAGTTTTGGATTCGAGCTTTAAATATAGAAAAACCTTTGATAGAAAGTGTTTCCTCCTAAATAAGGCTTTACGTGGCACAAATTTAAAATAATCGAGCTTCAATATAAATAGTGAACACCAAACACTGAATGGGAAAAAAACATGGTACTCCACTAATTGTAACTTCCCGAATTGGTAAACTAAAAATAAAGTACCACTATCCATCTTTAGTTATGATTTTTCTGGTTGTCTTTACTTTGTATTATACTAATATAATAATAATAACTAACACTTAGGGTCTGTTTGGAATGCCACCAGTTATTGGAATTGGTGTAATTATTAGGGTAGTAATAATTACCAGCCTAGTAATTACACAGTCTAGTAATTACACTGACCTGTTTGGTTGTCACAATGTAATTGCACTATAATTACACATGTCCTGTTTGGATGCCACAATGTAATTACACATGTTTTGTTTGGATGCACAATTGCAATCATAAAATTATAATAAATTTTAAAAATAAAAATTAATCATTTAAAATTTATACTAGACAAATAAGAATTTTTATAAATGACATTAAATTAAATATTTAAGATATATATTCTTTTTTGAAAATATATTAATTAATAAACATATTTACTGTAACTAATATTATGAAAAAATAATTGATTTATATTTTTTCAAATTAATATATTTTAATTGAATTGATTGTAACAACTAAAAGTATGAAGTTTCTACGAACATTGTGAAATGCATGTTTGATAAAAAAAATTGTAATATATAAATAAAATATCATAAATTATTAAGTGTTTGACAAAAATACAATCTATCAAGTCTAATTAAAAAATGACGTGCAATGTAAATTCAATATTACTAAAACAAATGAAACTGAAAATATAACATAAGTAATAAATTCAAAACAAAAAATTTAACATAATACTCTTATAACAAATTTCAACATAGCAATAAATATGATTTATTTTTATTTCTTCATAATAAAGAAAACGTAAGTCTATAACCTTACTTAACAATAAATTCTATTTTAATTTAAAAATTAGAATACTAATAAAATTATGCTAATGAGAAAATAAACATGGCATAAAGAAATAGATAATATGAGAAAATTACATAGAATCACGTAAAGTAAGGTTGAGAACAAAAATAAAATAAAATATAATAATAAAAAATAAAAAATAGACTTTTACAAATTTTTAGAATAATAAAAATAAAAATAAAAATAAAAATATAAATAAAAAGAAATTAAAATAATAGAAGTAAAAAAAAATTAAAACAAAAAAAAATAGAAATTAAAAAAAATGAAAAAGTAATCAGGTGGTAATTACACTAGTAATTACATAGTGTAATTGCCAGCAATTCACAGCCTCTGCCTGTGAATTGTAGAGTGTAATTACCCCCTGCCAATTATACCAATTACTTGCTGACCAAGTAATTATATGTTCTTCCAAACAGGACAAGACATTGTAATTACACCAATTACACCAAATTCAATTAACAGGGTGTCCTTCCAAACAGGCCATTAAGCACCCACTCAACAAATTGAAACAGTAATTGAATTTTGAATATGTTTTATGGAAATTGTTTTTGTAAGTTACATATAGTTTTATTTTTCTTTTATTTTATGTCATTAAATAATTTTTTTATATATGAAAAAAGAACCTAAAAATATTATTTTCCTCGATTTAATTTTTCACCTACTATCTCATCCAGCAGTAATATAAAATATTCCCTTGTTTACACCGGCAAACGCTTCTCCAAAGGGCGACCCTCTCGAGTTTCCGGCATTGAAGTAGCCTTTCGTCGCCCTACCAAACGAAAGAAGTTACTGTCAAACTACTCGCCCTATTGAAGTATCAAAGGTGCGCTCAGCCCGGTGACTAGGAAATAAGTTTGCCCTTGAATTGAAGTGATGAGGTCGAAAAGAGAGAAGTAGGGCTCCTATTGACTAAAGGTTGGTTCATCATCTATATTTATTTTAAAATTTACACGCTTTTTAAGAAATAATTATATTTTCTTCAAATGTTAAAAGTTAAAACTGATGATCAAATTGAATTTATTTATTTTTATATCAGAAACTGAAAATCTATTAATAGTGCACTGTATACAAGTTCAATTTGTCCCTATCTCTCTTTTTTCTTGAAAGAATAAGAAAAAGTTACTTATTTAAAAGAAAAATTCTTAATTGGACCAAATATATATTGTATAGAAATAGCACCGCACTGTTTGTTTTCGGGTCAAAAAGGATCCATAAATCTCATAATTGTACTCAACACTTCAGTCTCACTCTTCCTTGTTACTTGTCTGGTTTCCACTATCAGCCTTCATCATTTGTTGCTATTTCGATCCAGGTTCGTGCTTTCTGCTCTCCATCTTCATTATTTGTTCAACAACTTCACTTGTTTTTATTTTTTTGGACTCACTATCTTGAAGTTCGAGCCTACTTGCAGCTTTTTGGCGTTTATCGTATGAAGTTTAAGCTTTTTTTTTTTTTTTCAGTAGTTCAATGGTGCTTGTTAGCATTTGCGGTGCTTAAGTTTTTTTTTTTTTTCTTGTGTGCTTCTGTATTTTCTCTTTTGGGGTTAACGGGTTTTATGGAGTTAAGTGAGTTCAGTGTTCTGTTTGTGAAAGGTGTTTGTTAGAGCAGAAAAGGTTTGTGCTTTATGTTCTCTGAAGTTCCCAAATGAACAAAATTATGCTTTGAGTTGCTAGAGAGAAAAAGAGAAAAAAGGGGTTCTTTAATACTAATGTTTTCATGTATGTAGGATTTATTTATGTAGGTCATCAGCTTCTGATAGACAGTTACTTGTTTTTATTTTTCTTCAATATCTTTTGATTTTTCAAAAGCCTATGTGAGCTTTCTCAAAGCATAGGAAAGGAGGAGGGTTGCTGCAGGATCTGGCCTACCTAAAAAAGGGTGACAGCCAGCCTAGGATAGTTTAACAATGATGAATCTTCTGAATACTTCTCATGTAGAAGAAATAGATATAGAAGATTCATATAGCCGACCCCAACTAACCTGGGTTTGAGTTGTAGTTGATTGATTGATTTATATATTTTGATCCTTTGCAACTATAGTTGATGCTGAAGGCACAAAAGGAGAATTTGTCCCAGTGCTTAAAATGTATTGTCTTTTGTTGTTCTTTTCATAACGAGCTATCTGTGGTGCTTGTTAACTATTGTTGTTTTTACAGGGCTGGAAAACGTTTTATAAACTGGTGAAGTTGGTCTAAGGAGGAATCAGTTATGATATATTGATTTCCTTGTGGAACGAATTTTCTTGTGAACCTTCAGTTCAGTGTTCCATTCTGGAGTAGTTAGACAGAATTGGAGAACTCCATAGGATGGACGAAATACAATCCCAATCAGATCATTATAGGTCTCCATCTTCTTCAGTGAGTAGTCCAGCTAATAGGTTACCGTCAAGTAATTTCTTCTACTCAAGGAAACCTGGCGCACTTAGACAGCCAATTTCATTTGAAGATTCACCTGTTTGGGATGAGACAGATATAGAGGTCAAAGTGGACGAAGGAGGTGATTCTATTAATGCTGCGACTACACCACCCTCCCCTTCTCTGTCAAAGATCAATAGTGGTTCCTTGCCATCTCCTTCTTTAATAGAGAGGGAAGTTGTTACAAGGAAGATTACAGGAGCTTCTATTGCATGGAAGGACTTGACTGTAACTATAAAGGGAAAAAGAAAATATTCTGATAAGGTGGTCAAGAGTTCGCATGGTTATGCATTACCTGGAACAATGACTGTCATCATGGGTCCTGCCAAGTCAGGGAAATCAACACTCTTGAGAGCCCTTGCAGGTTTGTGGAATTCAATATGTAGTCAGTTTATAGAAAAACATCCAGTTGTTTATATATGTGTCTGAGCTAGATTTCTTTCTCTTCTTTAGGAAGGTTACCTGATTCAACGAGAATGTATGGTGAGGTGTTTGTAAACGGGACAAGAAGGCACATGCCGTATGGTTCCTATGTATGTTGTAAGCATTTACTGTCATTTGTAGTCATGCTTGTATTCTTAATATGAAAAGATATAGGTCTGGACTGTGGACTTTGATAGCTTTGTTTTATAGTTTACAAAAATATATTAGCTGTTGTTCACTCTGAACTGATCTTTGGAATATAAAATCATAATCACTCTCCTAGTAATGACTACTGGTTCAGTGAGTTGATTGCCCCTGCTTTCTCTCTTTAATTCATCGACCAATCCTTTGGCTCTTTTACAAAAAGTGATATGTGTGTCCCTTTGGCAAGAAGATGTCACCTTTTGAAGCAAAACAGTTGTGCAGCTGCTTCTAATGATGTGGCATAATTTCATGTAACTGATGTTTGGAAATCCCTTCTTCATCTTTTACCCCTTTTTAGTAGCGCAATATGGCTTATTCCCTGGTTGCGTTAGGAGTTGCCGGTATGAATTTAGGCCTGTGAATCCCTAAGCTTTAGATTAAAATCATTCTTTCCATCTCAACCAATGTCCTTCTTGCCCAAGGGGATCTGAAAACCATATTTTCAATAGGTTTGAGCATGCACATCTACAATCATATACTTACATCATCCAATATAGACATTGAAAATAATAGCTCAAATGTTAAAGGTGGTAGGCTAGAAATCATGTTATTATTAAAATACATAAAGTAC
The DNA here is from genome assembly GCF_019186545.1 of Solanum stenotomum. NCBI lineage: Eukaryota > Viridiplantae > Streptophyta > Magnoliopsida > Solanales > Solanaceae > Solanum > Solanum stenotomum. Next base: position 3,869,894 of record NC_064289.1, read on the forward strand.
GAGTAGTTTATTTGGTTTGAATTTGGGTTAAGAAGTGTTGTACTTCTGAGCTTTTTGGAAGAAAACTTCAATTTAATCAAGTACTCCCTCCGGTCCAAAATAATTGTTGTTTTAGGCTTGGACAAATGTATTAAGGATTTCACTCACTCCTAAAAAAGAAAGATTTTGACTAAAGTTCCTGATTTTCTTTTCTTTTTAGGTTGACACAATTAGCAAGGTCAAATTTGAAAAGAAAAATAATTAAATAACCTCTTGGTTTTGTGAAACATCACATATTTTGGACCAACTTTTAAAGGCTAAAATGTCAATTAATTTGGACGGGAGGAAGTAGTTAGAAAGTGGGCACTAGTTTTCCTTGTTTTGTCAGCTTGTGCCTTCTGACATGTAAAATGTACTCATTTGCAGGGATATGTTGACAGAGAAACTACTCTTATTGGATCATTATCTGTGCGTGAATTCCTATACTACTCAGCTTTGCTACAGCTTCCTGGTTTCTTTTGTCAGAGAAGGAGTGTGGTGGAGGATGCTATAGATGCTATGTCACTGGGAGATTATGCTAATAAACTTATAGGCGGCAACTGTTACATGAGAGGTCTTCGAAGTGGTGAGAGGAGGCGTGTCAGCATTGCCCGGGAACTTGTTATGAGACCACATATTTTATTTATTGATGAACCCCTTTATCATCTTGACAGGTTCTCTTCTTACTTCTCGTTTTAAAATCACAACAGTTTTTTATTGAAGTTCATTGGGTTTACATTGACATATTTAGTATCCATAACTGCATTCGTGATCTTCGTAGTGACTAGATTACTTGAATTAGTAGCACAAAATAGCTGTCAAATTGTGTACTATGCTTTAGCTGCTAAAATAGCTAACAGCCAAATATTTGGTATGTTCTAGTTTTTCTGTCCAATAAAAGCATATAAGATACTAATGCTCCGTGTCTGTTTGACAAGTTAATTAGTCATAAAGATTGATTTTCTTGTCTTATATAGTATGTGCATGTGGTGACTGAGAAAGACCATGTCATTCATTGAACTATTGAAGTATGTCACTAAAGTTGGTATATGTCGATTCATGCTGGAAGTTTATATGATTTGAAAGGTCAATTAGTAAATATTTCAGCATTTTGGGCGAACTGTGTTAATATTAAAAGGCTACAAGCTTTCTTTGGGAAAGACCTGCTAATTAAACTTAGGTTGCTAGCTTAGTGCATGCAGGTCTCTCTTAGGAGTTGGTTATCAGAAGATTTGTGGTCTCCTTATATGGACTTGGTAATCTTGCCCTTATGAGCTAACTTTTGGGGTTGAATTAGGCACAAGTGCCATAGCTTTACATGGTTCCCGAGTCATACATGAACATCAAGTTAAGGGTTGAGGGAGAGAACATGTGATAGATGGTGATTTTCTTATTTGATGTTTTGGAAATTGATTTTTTTGTAGCATATTCAAAATGAACTGTAGGTTTCCAACTGAATGAATATCCTGGTTCCCTACTCTCTAAAATTTTCCTTATTAATTCTCGTGTTTTTGACTTGCTATATTTTATGGTTGAGACTTGATGCTCTTGAATATCTTCTTCCTGTCAAAAATTATGAACTACTGTAAGTTAGCTGATGTTTAGTTCTTGTTATGTTCAGCGTTTCTGCACTTCTGATGATGGTTACATTGAAGAAGCTTGCCACCTCTGGCTGCACTCTGATATTCACCATTTGCCAAAGCAGTACTGAAGTATTTGGCCTTTTTGACCGAATTTGCCTCCTCTCAAATGGAAAGACATTGTTTTTTGGTGAAACTTTGGCTTGCTTACAGGTAATTTTACTTTGGTATGCTTCCTTACACTGTCCATCTTGGTTCAGGGGAAGACGTTGGTTTTCTTAACAGTCATGCCTGCATCAAACAAAGGCATTGGATAATGAATGATACTTTTTTTCCTGCAATATGGGTTTGTTGGGTTTTCCTTTAATAAGAGAGACCCAGAAGTGGCTGTGGTTTATCTGAATAGGAAGAAGTCAATTGTTAGTCAGATGATATCCATTTGAAGAGAGAAATGAGCCCATGCAGTTGATTTGGCTGAAGTTCTTTATTTGTTCTCATTTTGCATTGAAGAAGCCAAGAATAGTTTAGCAATGTTGAAGTAAATATTTACTCAAGTTAGGATGGTTACTCTAGGGAACATGTCTTTTATTGGAGTGAAGTCTTGCAGGATAAGGTTGTGTCAGTAGGACATATTTGAAGTGCGAGGGTCCAGGTTTCATAGTCCAAGTTGTTACTTAGCAGCTTATTTCCCTACAAAGGTATAGCCTCTTATACGGTTTCCTTACACACTGGAATAAATCAACAAAGTTCAGTTTGTTGGTTTCTGACAAGAAGGAAGTAGTCTAGAGAAATACTGTTGAGTGTTGACAAATTTTCCAATGGACTAAATGTTTCAGAATCCATGGATAGTAGTGGTTGGAAGAAAGAATATGGGTTCCTGTGGAAAATCAGTCAATGTTAACGGGGATTCGGACTGGACAAACTTACTTAAGAGGGCATGGAGGAAGATCAGTTCCCAAGTGTGTAACAATTGTGAAATACTACTAGAAATACATAGCACTTGAAATGTTTATTTTCTGTTCATTATGTTTGATATCATACTTTGTTCTTTATGTTACTAATTGTTAGAGACTAACATATCATTTAATTGTGAAGCACTTCTCGAATGCTGGATTTCCTTGTCCAATTATGCAAAGTCCTTCTGATCACTTCTTGCGTGCTATAAACACAGAATTTGACAGGATTATTGCGATGTGCAAAAGCTGGCAGGTATATGCCTATAAGCATTCAAAGCTCTGTTTTCCCCCTTAAAAACTCAATTCTAATGGTTAAAGATAGTGATTGATTTGTTGAAAAATTATTAGGATGTTGGAACAATTCTAGCTCAGTTCATTGTACTACCTCTTTTCTCCGTATTTGTGCTATTGTTTTATTGTGCTGGGGAAAGATCTTTGAGAAAGGAACAAAAAGAAATTCTTTTGCTATAAGATTCAAAATGAAAGTTCAAAGATCCTCATCTGTTCTGTGGCCACCCTATCCCCTCCTCCTTCACAACACTAAAAGGAAAGATGTTCCTTAATGTTTGTGCTTTTGTCATCTCAACAGGATAATCATGGAGACTTATCATCAGTGAGCATGGATACTGCCATCGCTATACGTACCATTGAAACAACTTATAGATCATCAGCAGATGCTGCTGCTGTTGAATCAATGATAGTGAAGCTTACTGAGAAGGTACATTTATCATTGAAAAGAGAAGGTATGTAATATGTTTGTAATAATGAAACTTACCAAGAAGGTATGTTTTTTCACTGTTGTCACTGTTGACATCATGGGTAGTACTATCAACTTTGCTCGATCTTATTCCAAGAACTTTTCTAAGTGTCAAGTAGATCTAGGCAATGCATACTTTAGTGTGACCACTAGATAGTAGGAAGTATTCCGACTTTGATATGAACTAACTACATAAACTCATAAGTTGTTAAGCCTGCGTGCTCTGGACAGTAATATAATTCGAGCATTCTCATGAAGGATGCTCTTTTATTGGCTTTGGTTTGTTTTGAAAAACTAGATTGTCCTCAATTATCATTATCTTCTTGTGTGAACTGAAGTTTTTGGTTTCTTTAAGCGTAGAATGGAGCAGAAGTTGTCACTGTCCATTTCAATATTTTAAAAAATGCTATTAATTTTAGTTCCTTGGTCATTTAAAGCAGTTTATAGTCCTTGCTATTGTGTTAGTACCCCCATAAAGAGTTATTTATGCCAATCTCCAAGTTAGAGTTTCCTCCAATCTCTGTTCCTTGCAATACCAAAGTTCTTTAACAGTAGAGGCAATTTGACAGCCTGTTGAAGTATTTTTGAACTCAATGCATTACTCCCTCTACTCTAAAAAGAATACCAAAATTTGGAATAAGAGTGTCATACAATTTAGTTTACGTCTATTTCATACATTGATTTATAATCTTTAAAAATAGTAATTTCTCTATTGAGAATCTACATAAAAAGTCTTTATTCAAAAAAACAGTTACATAAAAAGTACCAGAAGTCACTATTTTTTATAATTAGAACTAGTTCAAGGAATATTTGATAAGATCATTGTCAAGTAGAAAAAATGGCTTAGAAATCCTCAGAATGTACAATAATAAAAGTTTTAGTGGTCAAACGGCTATACTTACAGCCTGAGCTTCAATATAGTGTCTGATCTCTTGCATTTTGTCCTTTCAGGAAGGTCCATCACTCAAAAGAAAGGGAATGGCAGGAAATGCAACACGAGTTGCAGTTTTGACTTGGAGATCTTTATTGATTATGTCAAGGGAGTGGAAATATTATTGGCTAAGATTGATTCTTTATGTGTTTCTTGCCCTCTGTATTGGCACTGTGTTTTCTGGATTGGGGCATTCCTTGTTTTCTGTCATGGTAAGCGAATAACTAAAAAATAAAACCTGTCTCTTTCCTTTTGCATGTCTAAACTCTAATACAGTAGTCCATCAATATGATGTTTGTGCACCAGACCTCCAGTTTTTCTGGTTACACAGTACTTGAAATAATCATGGACTGAGTTGATATTACTGTTTTTTTTCTCATGATAAATATTTGTCATTACTAGCTCTTGTTTTCAGTATGCAAACTATGATATTTTTCTTGCCATGCAGAGAAGAGTAGCAGCAATATTTGTATTTGTTTCATTCACCTCTCTGCTAGGCGTCGCCGGTGTACCTTCACAGTTGAAAGAGATCAAGGTGATGCGAGCAACTTATTTGTGTTTCCTCTTTATAATGTACAAGCATGCTTCTGTGAAACTAATATATGTGAACACCATGTTCGAATGAATCCGGTACATGTGTGTATTTAAGAATCAAGGTTTGTTTTGTAGGCTGAGAGTGGACTATACACCTTCATAGAAATGTGATCCTCATTCTAGTCTTTTCTTCAGTCTCATGAACTACAGTTTCCCCTTAACCCTGCGTGTCATAATCTATATATTGCACTCTTACTGTAATTTTTCTGTTGCCCAAAGGACTATTATATCATCATTCAAACTTCTAGTTCAAATTAGTGGGGTGAAATGTAGACAAATACTGAGTTGAAGTGACAAATTCTCAGGACCAGGGTTCTCCAATAGCTGAACTATCTGGACTTATCGCTAGAAATGTGACATTTCTGGCTTGGTCTATTAAATCATATTCCTATTTCAATCTCATCAGTCCTGGAAAGTTAGCCTTTGAACTTGATTTCTCTAAGAAGCTGGGAACCTTTAGTATGATGTTTGATGAGGTGCAATATTGATATCAGCTTTTATTTTTAAGATAAGCCATTCATAATTAGCATTGCATTTAATGTGGATTGTGCTATGGATTTAGTTTTTACTAATAACCTAATCATACACTAAGATGTATAGCAAAGGCGGCAAATTGATATCCCAATGACATCTAGGTCTTGTATTTTAGAGTACTTAGATAGTGAGTGTTCCCCTCAAATTAAGTGAACTTTTCAATTTATTATTGTTACTTTCTTTTATTAACTTTGGTTTTGTTATTCACCCTGATAATGAGTTATTATTGGTATCCTCATCCAGTTCAAAAATCAACCTAATCAACATCATGATGACTTTGCAGATATATACCTATGAAGAATCAAACCAGCATTCTGGGGCATTTGTTTTCCTACTTGGGCAGCTTTTTGCTAGCATCCCTTTCTTGTTTCTCATCTCCATTTCGTCAAGTCTGGTCTTCTATTTTCTAATTGGACTGCGAGATGAGTTCAGCTTGCTGATGTACTTTGTGCTGAATTTCTTTGCGTGTCTATTGGTAAATGAGGGTCTGCTGCTGCTGGTTGCTTCCATTTGTCAAAATATCTTCTGGAGCATCTTAAGTTTTGTGTCCATACATGTGAGTTCTGCCTGAAATCTAAATTTGCAAGATATGATTTACTATTGGATGAGTTACATTCTTTCCCTTTCCCTTTGGTGTAATATTGTATTCTATTGATTGGAAAGTATGCAGTGATTGTAGCTGTGTGTGTTCCTAATGTGTCGTAAGGGGAATCAAGGTAGTTGGGGGTATCTGAAATGCGTGCAATTCTAGTGTTATATAGGATTCTTGTAGTAGGAGTATCATTTAATTATCATTTCATGTTGAGTTGAGAGCCCTAACTTTTTCATTCAACGGCTATCTTATCTCGTATTTCAGGTGATAATGATGCTTTCTGCTGGCTTTTTTAGAATCAGAAGTGCTTTGCCTAGACCAGCATGGATGTACCCCATTTCTTATATAGCTTTTCATACTTACTCTATCCAGGTAAGTTTGAGACTTGGCTTGAAGTCATAATTAAGTGCATACATTTTCTTGATCACTGGTTATCTATCAGGAAAATCATATTAATGGATTTCTTTTACCAGGGACTGTTGGAGAACGAGTACATCGGAACTTCTTTTGCAGTGGGGCAGGTGAGAACCATATCTGGTTATGAGGCTCTGGGAAATGTATATGACATATCTGATGACAGCAACTCTAAGTGGAAAAATTTACTGGTGCTGTTTGTTATGGCTGTTGCATACAAAGTTGTCATTTTTATTCTGCTCAAGTGTTGTATTAGGAAAAACCACTCTGCCCACAAACTTTTCTGCTGTAACCAAAACAGAAAGGATTACAAATAGATGCTATACTATAGCAACTTCAGTTTCAGTTTCAGTTTCTAGGTGTTTATTGCTTATAAAATTGGCAATTGAGAGCATGGAAGTTCTTTTTTTCACAAATTTCATAAACCTTGTATGATTAGCGTGTCATCTACTTCTCTAAAAGAAAACTATTCCTTGCTCCTTTGGTCCATTCTAGTTGTAGTGCTTACTAAATATAATTATCATTTTAATAAAAATTAAGATATAATTAATGGTTAGTTATTACCTTTAATCTTAATTAATGTGGAGGGATCAATACATCGAAAACGAGAATAGTGTTTAATTGAAATTACAAAGTAAACAAGTACAATTTAACTAGTTGTTCTTTTAGTTAATATTTTCTTAAGAGAAGTAACATGACGAGTAAAATGGATTGGAGTGAGGGTGTTTAGTTGAAGACTAACATGGTAGTGGACTGCCAACCACATGGGGAAAATGAATAATATTATTTTCTTCATTTCAAAAGGAAAATTACCTTGTATAAATGCTTTACTAAAATAATATTTATTTATTTGTTTGTAAAAGAGTACTCCCTCCGTTTCATTTTATGTGAGGTAGTTTGATTCGACATGAAATTTAAAAAAGAAATGAAGATTTTTAAAATTTGTGGTCCAAAATGAATGATAGAAATTTGTGTGGCTGTAAATCATTTCATTAATAGTAAAATAGATATTTTATAATTAAATTGTTATTTTATATAAAAATATGTCATTCTTTTTTGAAAGGACTAAAAAGGTGAGAGAGTACTTTTTTATATATTTAGCTGATCAATATTGACGTAGGGCCAAACATGTAACTTTTCATCTTGAAGAAGGGCTTTATGCAATCCAAAAAAAAAAGAAAAAAGGGGAAAATCCGTTGACAAGTTCAAGGCGTAGATCAGTTGACAGTTCAACAGCCTATAAAAACCCGGTGCGCGCCAAACCCACCGAATTCCTCCCAGTTCACACGGGTCCGCGGATTTCTTCTGGTTTACGCCTCTGGTCAAAATGTATGATATTTTTCAATTCAATTTCAATTTCAGCTACTGATACATCGAATCCCATGGCTTCATCGTCGTTTCTCACCGGCGAGCGAGCTGTGGTAGCACTATTCATTGCTTGGATTGTCTTCTCCGTCCCTCAATCTCTCCTCTCCGAATCTCTCTCCCTTTCTCTCCTCTCGCTTCTCGCCCTCTCCGTTGAGATCTCCGTCGATGCCTCTTCTTCAGTTCCCCTCTCTCACTTCTTCAAAACCAGGTTAGTTTTACTGCAATTATTATCCTGAATGAAATGATTTTTTAGGTGAGCACGGGCCGGGCCGGGCGGAAATATGACAGGTAAAAGAGCTTGGGAGTGAAACATTTGAAGTTGCAACCACTAGGCTGCATCTTCAATTTACAATTTTACATAGTTTTCCCTTTGATTTATGTTGTTCGTTAAATTGGAAATCTGGGGTTGAGCAGGGCTTATTTCTGAATTGAGTGTTTTTTTTGCTTGTTAAATGTACAGTTTTGGTTTATATACATAGTCTTGGTACTGTTTTTCAGGCCTGGTGCTTCATCAGGGATATTTTTGGGGGCAGTAACGCTGCCTGGTGTTATGGTATCGAAGTTGATTCAGATGTCAAGAGCAGTATCTTTAAATCAATCTGGAAGTGAAGGTAGAGCACTCATTTTTGAGTAAATTGAGCTTTTGTAGTTTGAGTACTTCGTATTATATTGGGAGCAAATATTTTCCCCGTCCCCCCGACTCCCGAGAAAATACTGCAGGGAGTGGACCACGACATTGTCATTAACAAGGCAATCTACGTTGATCAGAAATTTCAGAAATGAGCTCTTTCTTTAAGGATTCACCCTTCGTGTATTACCTCAAAGTGCTTCGTTCAATCAAACCTAATTTCTTAGTTGTACAATAAGACCAAAAACAATCCATAAGAATTTTGTTGATCTCATCAAGATGGTTGAGCTCAAGTTTCTTGGATTGGATTTGGTTGTGTTGTGGGAACCCATAGCAAAGGTGAATTCCTGGAAAATGATTGTTTGCTTCCGTTAATCCAAGCTCCTTGGTTATGCTATTGTGGCTGCCTCCACCACTGTTAAACTACATCAAATATTGAAAATGCTGCAATGCTGAAGTGTTAGTGTTGTGAGCATTGAGCTTGAAGTAGTTGGTTATACCATTGCTTTAGAATGCTTTTCTTTTGATTCAAGCTATCATTCTGGTTGCAATCATCTATTATTTTTCTCAGCCTTTGGGAGCGAAGACATGGATTAGAGCATTATCATATTGTGCTATAGCCCCATCTGTTTTGGCAGATCAAATTGATCCCATCCTTTTTGAGGCCTCATATACCCCTCAGCACACAATTTTCTTTTTGCTAGTATGCCCAGATCTGGAAGAGTTTTAAGAACAGAAGTACTGGGGAGCTAAGCTGTTTAACCTTTTTAATGAACTTTGGTGGTTCCTTGTTAGATTTTTACCAGTTTTGAATTTGTAATTGTTGCATAAATACCATGACACTTGGGTAAAAGAAAGTACTTATTGTTATTTACCCTCCATCTCTAAAATGCTACATTCGAATCACTTGAAAAATCTTCGTAAACTGGTTCTTGCAAGGATAATTCATTGATGAGCAAATGAAGCACTGTTTTGTTTTTTTAAAAAAATTAATTCAAATGAAGCAATAATGACAGTGAAAGTGCAGTATGAAGAAGGATAACTGTACTGTAAATTGATAAGTTTTAAAGTACTATTTTCTGTATTCACGTAGCTGACTGTTGAATCTCCAATCTTAAATATTGTCAAGTTACTTCCCTTCTTGTGATGTTTCTACATGGAGAAACCCTGTCTAGTAGAGGAAATGTGTAATCTTGCTTCTGCTTGTGTAGCTGAGAACAAGTTTTTTTTTAATATTTATTTATTCACCTAATAGGTTGATTTCCATCAGTCACTTCAAAGTATTGGCGAGTTTGTATTCAGAAATTATGTTGAATTCTACCTTGCCTCACCTGTATGACTGACTTGTTTTAGTTTTGACCTTTTAACAGAGCTTGAAAACCTGCAACTACTGTATTGGGTGACATCTGCAAGTTGCTACACGGTGCTAGCTTACCTCTGCTTCATTTTTTACCAACAATCAGACAGCAAGAATTGTGCTACTTCTCGATGTAGCTTAAGTTGTATAGCATTGTATTTTGTAGTCTGCTGCGTGTCTTTTGCTGTGAAATCTCATTGTGGTAGGTCAACTTCTCTTTCTTTATATTCACTTTTTGCTTCATTGGTCAACCTAGTAAGTTGCTGACAGCTATGTACTCCTTAACAACTCTTTTGGTGAACTTCTCCTGCAGGGTGGTATACAGCAGCTATCTTATTGTGGCTATTCTCTCATGGATATGCAGCAGTAAAATTAATTCAGAATATTCTCCACACTTTTCCAGCATGTGCTTCAATTGGTTGGTCATGTTACTATATTTTTTACTTTACTAAATCTCAAGTATCGCAAACTATTAAATTGCACACTTGATATGAAGGTCCACCCTGTTGTGCGGAAATTCAGTTCACATTCACTCTCCACTAATCACAACAAAACTATGATTTTTCGGCAAGTTGCTATAGACAATATGAAACAACAACTATTTATCTAGAGCTTCATTCCGCCCATTTACCTGTTTCTCTTATTCTTTTCTCGTGATATCTTGTAGTTGATCTTTCAGAAAGGAACAGCCTAAAATTAAAAAAATTTAAAAGTTGACAGCTAAATTTAGTTTTTTTAAACTCTTTTCATGTGCTTAATTTAGGGCTACTCATATTTTGGGTTCTGTTAGTGAGAGTTTAAACTATTTTTTGATAATAATGATCTTTTTTTGTTTTATATGTCATCTTAAATTTGCATTAAATGATATATACAGATTGATTTTCTTTAAGAAAGAAGTATGGTTCGTGTTGAATGCAATATGTTTTTTTATTTAAAATTTGTATAATGGCTCTAAACCTTGATATTTATTTGGAAACATCTCTCGCCTATTAGAGAAGATTAAAGCTACTTGGGTATTGTAGTGTCTTTCTGTTGCAGGATTGGGTTCTATTCATTGATTTTATCTCATCTGACATTTGAAAGAGAATTCCGATATATTTTATGTCCAATCTAAGGGATAAAACCTCTCTGATACCAATCTCTGATTTGATGACTTTGAACAGTGCCAAATATTAAGTTGCACTGTTAGAACATATGTTCTTCCACACAATCTTGCACTGTTAAGAGCATGTTTTAATTCCACACAATCTTTATTTCTTGTTATTTCAGAGATCAGAGCCTCAAAATCATTTGATATGTCCTATTTGGTTTGCTCTGTTTGATGACTGGTCCTCCAGTCCTCTGCACAGTTATTTACGTTCTTATTTCTCTTCTTAGGAGAAGCGCTACTGGCTACTGTTGGTCTTGTTATCTATTTTGGGGACATGCTAGCTTGTACTGCTGCTAAGGTTAGTTTCTCACATTTTACTTTCTCTGATAGCAGATGATATAGATACCTAACAAGCAGTGTTTTTTCTGTTAACAGTCCCATGGGTACTTTACTGCATCTAAGTTAGTGACTGTACCATATGGAATCCAAAGAAGTGAAGTTAGCGTTATTATTCAGGTATTATACATGCTGTTAACTTTCTAGGGCATTCTCCTCTTTCTGTGATCTAGAGTAAAAGGTTTCTGATTCACAGTATGTGAAATGTAACACTATGTTCCAGGGATTGATTATTGGCCTTCTTCTGTTCCCTATGCTGTTCAAATACGTACTTCAATTTCTTGAGCGAGCCAGCTTGGCATCTTCTAGAGATACCGTAGATAATCATATGAGGCGATCTTGTGTGTTCTACATTTCCCTCGCGTGTGTTCTCATTATAGCTGTACCATCATGGATGCAGCTTGTTCAAGATTTTCATGTGCACCCTTTTCTATGGTAAGCCTCCCTTCAGAACTTAACTCTTTTGGATAATTGCACATATTATGCTGGATATTGTTATTATGTTGCGTGATTTGGTTAACGGAGGTTTAGCTGGATGATTAACACTTGTGTTAGACAATTAGGCTTTTTAAACTGGACGTGCAAGCATGTGATAGACATTGAAAAACATGTGGAGATTTGATCCTTGATAAATATAATTGCGGCATGGCCTCTGGTCAGGTCTGTGAGTGTCACCCTCGTTATGCATGTAAATTGTAAGTGTATGTTATTCTAGAGGTCAATCTAATATTCAAATGTTGAATATTGAATAAACAGTTACCTGAGAACCCAAGGTATGACCTAGTGGTCAATGAAGTGGATTGAGAACCATGAGATCATAGGAAAAATCCCATTGGAAGCAAAAACACTAGGTGATTTTTCCCTAGCTATCCAAGCCTTGATAGACAGAGTAGCCCAGTGGGAGGTAGCTAGTACCTCGTGGAATTAGTCGACGGTTGCAAAAAAAGACATACATTTACCTGATTTTAAACAAAAAAAACATAGTTACCTGTTACCTTATATGATGCAAGAAGTTGTGTGTGACATCTAGCTAGTAGGTAAATAATACTTATTTAAAAAACAGGTACTGAATGAGAAGATAACAGGGTAGAGAAGAACTTTGCAGTGTCTAAATTTTCAATGTGTTCAGCTACCAGTTCTTTCATTCATACAGTGACTATCTCATATCACATTACTATGAATTAAATAACATATCATTTACCTCAAGACATCGATAAAGTGTTACTATCTTTTGTTTATAGTTTGGTTTTCTGTGTCTTCGATTGCTGCAGGGTATTAGATTTTGTTCTGTCAGAACCGCTTAAAAGGTTGTCGCTGTGTATCTATTGGTTGGTTGTTATTTATGTATCAGTTATCAGATTTTACAACATCTCTAAGAGCAGTAAGATTGAGAGGATTCTTCTTCGAAAATACTACCATTTAATGGCTGTTTCAATGTTTGTTCCTGCTCTCATACTTCAGGTGATTTGAGTTGAAATTCTTTAGGAAGTCTTTTTATTTCTTTTGGGCCCATTGTTTATTTCTATAGGAGTTGTTGACCATCTGTATCTTTCTGCAGCCGAAGTTTCTTGATCTGGCTTTTGGTGCAGCTTTGGCTATTTTCTTGATGTTGGAAACTATACGAGTAAGGTTTCCCTGACTCTCATTTTGTTTCTGGATATTGCAATTCAAAAGAATATTCAAATTAAAAGAACATTCCCAGTTTTAATTGGAAAAAAACAACATAAAACAGAATGTCTGTCACATAGATCAATTAGGGTGGTAAAGATTGTATTCAGTTTCAAGCTTATGCACACTTTTCAAATGAAGCCAAGCTTGCCAAGTAAACATATCTTATGTTCACTTCATTTTGACTTTGATGAAGCTTCTGGACACATTAAACAGCAATCCATCAGTAATATAACTGAAGTCTGAATAGTTTTGTTGCACTTACATTTCAGTCATGGAAGTATGTATATATATATACTTGTAAATGCGACATGTTCTAATGTTCTTTTTCTTTTTCAATGTTACTTAAGTTCTTGGTAACTTATTATAATTTCTGGCAATGCTTAAACAATTTATGGTGCTTCACAATATTTATCATCCCTTTTGAGGCAGATATGGAGAATCTGGCCCTTGGGACACCTTGTGCACCAATTTATGAATGCTTTTACAGATCATCGTGACACTGATCTTCTTGTTGTCAGGTTTGAAGTAGTTCCTCCATGGCATGAAATTAGTTGCAGCATATACATCTTCTTAACTCTTAACACATTTGCCTTCCTTCCACTTTCAGCCATTTTTCACTCTTATTAGGATGTGCGCTTCCTATCTGGTTGTCCTCTGGTTTTAATGACCGGCCATTAGCCCCTTTTGCTGGGATCTTGAGCCTTGGAATTGGAGATACAATGGTAAAGTCGCTATTCTTTGCTTGTCCTGTACCTTTTTCGATGCACTAGAACCCACTTGATGCTTGCTTGGAACCATGTGAATTGTGAATTGTGAATTGTGCAGGACAATGAAACCTACCTTGCAATCTCTCCATATCTGCTCATATATAAAATTTAATTTTTTTTCCAAGACAGGAATAATATTGATAATTTGGGCATTAGAGAATGAACTTACAGCTGTTGGATCATTATTGATTTGTCATTTATGCACTGTAAATTTTAATTGTAATCTTCTATATAGGCATCAGTGGTTGGATACAAGTATGGGGTCCTCCGCTGGAGCAAAACTGGCAGTATATCTCTGTTCCCTCTCTTGTTTCGTCATTGTTTCTTTTGTATCCCCTCACCATCTGAATCTACACATTCTCTTTGTAGAGAAAACAATTGAAGGCACTGCCGCTGGTATAACGTCTGTCCTGGCTGCATGCTCCATTCTACTTCCACTTCTAGCTACAACCAGATATGTTCAGGTCTCTCTCTCTCTCTCTCTCTGGACATGTACAAAAGGGTGTCGGCATGCATACCCATTCAGACCAAAAAAGGCTTCCATAAGTGCGTATTTATGAGAAAAGAAAGTTACATGGTCATGCTTTTACACTATTTGCAGTTATGCAGCTTAAATTTATTTTATCTAATGTTGAAGAAGCAAACTTCTGTGATCACCTTAAAATTAACCTCCTTCCTTATGAATAATGAACCTCATTTTAATTCTTTGATGGCCCCTAGTTATCCAAATTCATGTCTACTTGGGGAATTAATGTAGACACTGAAACACGTGAACTTTGTGCAACCTCTCAAATTTCCTTATATAAAATTTAACTATTGTCAAAAATCTTGTTCATTGAACTTTGAGGTTGATCTTTAATACTGTATTGGCAATTATGCAGAACTGGTTCTCTCTTCTTTTTGCGGTGACAATAAGTGGTCTATTGGAAGCCTACACTGCCCAACTGGATAATGCCTTCATACCTCTGGTGTTCTATAGTCTCCTGTGTCTGTGAACACCTATCTGCTGACCTGAACTTTAAACTACTTTTCTGAAAGACAAGATGCTGATCTTTCAACAGTACTGGTTTGGGCGCACACATTCTTTTTGTAGATATTACCGCTGTAGAGTTACATGACATGTACAATTAGATGGTAAACATCCTCCACCTCCAACCCTTAAGGTTGTGGGTTCGAGTCACCAATGAAACAAAAAGGTGGGAGCTCCTAAGGAGGGGTATAAAAAAAGTACAATAGGCTGATAGGAGAAAAAGCAAGAAGCTACTCTTTTTGTAATCTAGATGTAGAATTTGTTTCCTATAAAGCACAAAGTAAGACTATTTTTGAAATGTTTTAGCTGTAACTTTTGTCTTGCATACTTTATCCTCCTTCCCACGGTATGGATGTAAATGAATATTACAGTAATCTATCAGAGTTTACAGACACTAGGAGAAAAGTATTTGTCAAAGTTTCCATGGTATGTTAAACGAGCAGTAGTTCAAGCCTACCAGTGAAGTAGATTGATAAGAGCTAACAAAAACGTTTGCTCTGTTAACAGTTTATGTGGGGAACTTAAGCAGTAGTGAACTTGTTGGATAAGTGCCTCCTCAAATTTGTAGGTTCCTCATATGGTTTGATTTGGTATTTGAAATCCGAATGATGTTAGGACAGAGGGATAGTATATCTTAAGTAAGGATTACATAAAATAAGAAAAGACGTTTATTGTGTGCCACCACGTTAGAATTGCTTTTTTTGGGGGGTACACCACCATGTTAGAATGCTCCAGAGTACAGACTAGTACACTGTTACTCCTCGCGGATTACTATTTACGAACGATTTTTTCAATTATTTTGTTTTGTTGATTAGACTTTAAAAATAAACTAATTTACTTCTTCGAAACTAATTTAATATCAATCTTTTGATCATGAACCTTTTTCCCTCATCAGTTGGTGATGCCACTACAGAAATCAAAGTTAAACAATAAAAAGCCGGAAAATGACTGATTTTATTTCTTAGTTCGAATTAACTAAAACAATATCTCCCTTAGTTGAACCATCTCTAGGGATCATGAAAGATGTTTTACTATTTATCTATAGATTAATGATGATTTTTTCAGCAAAGTCTTATTTTTTCCTTAGTAACATTTGTTTGAGGTTCTGCAACTTCAATTTTTACAGAGTTTTTTTGAGTTTGTGAAAGATTTGAAAACTAAAGTTTGGAAATTATTTTTTATTTTTTTTTTAAAAAAACACTACTGATATATTAATAAGATGATTTCATGTGCCGATGTGCGCCGTGAATTATTATATATGTCCTTGTCTTTCATTAATGAAGTGTTGGGGTCGGTAGGAAAAAAATAATAAAAGGAGAAATATTGAGAGCAAGTGAAAGGAGAAAATAATAGAAGATATTAAATAAAATTTAATTAGATTTATACACGTGCTTAATTAAAACGTGTTTTTTTTTTTCTATAGAAGAAGAAGTTTATAGTATTTTTTCTTCTAGAACTGAATTGAAAAGATAAGTCATCAAACAGGGCGGACGGTCCTGTAATCTGGTTGTACCACGCTTGTCTCACAAAAAAATTACTACTATCAAAATTGATCGTGTCTAAGTGGGATTGTCCGAATGGTAAATATTTTTTACCTTTACTTTTAAAATTAAGTGTTTGAGTTATTAACAGAGACGGACTTACACTTGCAAGTGGGGTTCACGTGCACTCATTAACTTCAGAAAAATCATGTGTAATTATTAATATCTATCTTTAAAAATTGATAAAAAAAAAAAAAAGGATATTATTAGCAGTGCACCTAAAAGAAGCATATGAGTGCTCTTGTGCTATTGGTATAAGCTAGGGAAACTACCCTTGAGACTAGGGTTCAAATCTATCTTAAAGCCTTCTTTTCATTGTTTTTATTTTATATGTTAAAAGAAAAAATCGTTTTAGTTTATGATATTGCTTGTTTCTTAAAAACTTAAAGAGTCTGTTTGATCAAGTTGGTAAAGCTCAATATAATTTTTTATCAGAAATATTTTTTTTCAAAAAAGTTTTTTGAATGAGCAACGATATACATATTTGTCTAAATAGTTTGAAATAATCAGTATTCTATGTTAGGACTTATATTTTATAATTTTCTTTTTAAGTATTAAAAAGGAAACACTATCAATTTTAATTTGATAAATATAAATTTTTATATGAGTAATTAATCTTATCTTAGAAACTCCAACAACCTATTTTCTTTTATATATAAAAAAAAAGAAAACTACTTTTTTTTTTTAATTATTACCCAAAAATACTTACTACAAACAAGGTATATACTTAGATAGAGGGTTTATTTATGATGATAGAACAATACATGAATGAATTTATTGGACCCATTCTTTATTATTGTCCATCGTTTCTTGTTCTTTTCTCTACTTTGGATCTACTTCACTGAACCTTTCAATTGACTTGTCAATTTGCTGATATTATTTTATTTCCTAGAGGAGACACTACTTATTTTTGTTCCAAGGTGATTATCTCTCCACGCTCAAAGAGAAGTCCCTAGGTTTTAATATAGTAAAAAAAAAAAAAAAATTACAATAGTGTCGGTTATCCGAATTTAACAAAAAAATTAATCGTTTTAATAAAATGTTGTTATATGGAATATTAACGGTTATAGACATGTCTAATTATATTGCTAATAAACTATACATAAAGGTGAATGTTTTATTCTTTGTATATTGTGCTCTTTGCTCTATTTAAACAGTTGAAAAAAGAAGTCTAGAAACATCGTTTTCTTTAATTTTCGTCTGAAACGAGTTCTAAAGTGTATGTCCTTTACTTGTCATTTGATCGGAGGGATGAGAGATAACTATTTGTTTTAATAAAATATGATCTTCTTTTAGTTTGTGTTGGATTGAATCTTTAGTTTTAAGATATATATATTCTGAGAAAATAATACTGATTAGTACTTATCCAAAAAAGTGTTTTCACTAAATAATAAAGTTTTTATTGAATTCTGTTTTATATATAATTCCGACATTATAATTCAGTATTAATACTATTACTTGGTTGCAAACCAAATAGGCACTCAGAGGGTATATCAATATTATAGCTACTCCCTCCATAAACAGCCAATGATCAACTGTATATTTAAATATTAGCACGCGTTCCATGTGCTTCTTATTTTTGGTTTTTTTCAAAATATGAAATATTTTTGATTTTTCATTTTCGATGTTAAGTATTCGTATTGAGGTGCTAGGAGAGACGAGGCTTTGAATAATCTTTTTTAGCTAGATATCAAATGGTTATTCAGATTGATTGTATTTAATTGTCTTATGAGAATTGAACTAGTATTTTCGACATAAAAAGATTATCGATGTCCTAACATGGGAGGGCTAGCACCGAGAGGAGTAAAGTTCATGTATGTTCTTTTCAGGCGCATAAAGTTTGCATTGTATAAGATACATTTAAATTAAATTAATGACTTGACATTAAGCGTGCGTTTGTAACAGTACCTTAGCTTTAGAATACCAACAAAACTCTGACATGCATATTAATATATAGTGACTAGAGAGAAAGGTATCAAAATATATACTCCTTTCTTAGAAATTTCTTTTTCATCCCAAAATAAGTATTTTATCAAAGGAATTTAAGATAAAAATAGTGTATTATTCCATTTATATTCTTATACTTTATCTTCTTTGTAGTGTTTAATTTTCAAAAAATAATTATTAATTATTAATAGCTTAGTAAACTATATATTATATTCATTGATATCTTAATTGACGTAATTTTTGTTAAGATGACACTGACTTTGAGACGGAGAGAAAATATAATAGGAGTACATGTAGGATCTAGATCTCTGCAAGCCTAAGCTTCATCATATATTATATAGAGAGAGATTATACTCTACCATTCATTATAAAAGTTCTCCACACAATTTGTGTGCCAAATAATCTCTTACTAGTTCAAACAGTACGTACGTACGTACTGCTCTTGTGAGGTCAATTATTCTCATCTGAATTAAGAGAAAATGACATAAATGGTTCCTAAACTATTATAATAGGTCTAAAATAGTCTCTTAACTAAACACTTAACGGATATAGTCCTTTAACTATCTACAATCTTGCCAACTTTGGTTTAATATCTATTTTTATAAAGAAAAAAAAGCGATTAACGAACACCGTTAACTAACATTCGAATTCAATTTCTATCTCCTCACTTTCTTTTTCAACTTCTTTTCTTCATTGTCTCACTGTTTCCTCACTGTTTTTTTTTCAATTCATTTCTCCATTGTCATACTGCTATTGTGTTGTTGGTCGCTATTTTATTCGAATTAAAGCGAAATGCAAAGTAACAAACACAGTTGAGCAAATATCATGAGCAAAAAATATGATTCTATTTTCATGTTAATAATAAGTCATTACATCAATGAAACTGCATAGAATTGCAGGAAAAAAAAATAAAAATCAACAACTAATAAACTGAACTATAATGCCCTGTTTTCAACCGTTTGTGTGTAGAAAATAGCTTACAGTGCAAAAAAATAGCAGCTATCGAACTTTGATCGAATTGCAGCACCAAAACACTCAAAAAATCAGCACCAAACTGTACATAACACAGCACTAGACAGCAGCATCAAACCACCAAAAAATCAGCACTAAAGTGTAGCATCAGACTACCAAAAATCAGCATCAAACTGTACAAAAAAAAAAAAAACTCCAAAAATGTCACCAAACTATTACACAGACAGCAGCACTCGACCACAAAAAATCAGCACCACACTGCACAAAACTCTGGTCGTAGAATCATTATCTTGAGCTTTCAATAATGGTGAAATCTGATGAAATGAATCTTGGGTTTTCTTTACTGTAGCGACAATAAAGAAAAGAAGAGGGAAAAAGAAAATCTCTCGAGAGAGTAACTGATTACGACGTTTGTTAACGGTGTGTATAAAAAGTAGATATAGACCAAACTTGATAAGATTGTAGATAGTTAAAGGACTATATCTGTTAAGTGTATAGTTAAGGGACTATTTTAGACCTACTGTAATAGTTTATGGACCATTTATGTCATTTTCTCTCTATACCAGGAGCGGAGCTAGCAAAGGCCGAGGGGTTCATTCGAGCTGCATTCAACGAAAAATTACACTATTTATATATAGTGAAAATTATTTTCTAGATATATGTAGTAGATGTTGAACTTTTCTGACCTCTTCATATATTTACTTTTTGTATTTCGAACTCCCTTGTGGAAAACTCTAACTTTGCTATTGAGCTACTACTAACTTATGTGGAATAGTACCATGGATCGACTCATCAACATGAGTAGTAATTGTCCCTCCTCGTGATCATTTGGAAGTGCTACTAATAACTCAATCTTCTTGATTAAGAATCGAATAAATATATCATAGTAATAAGGAATTTATATCATTTTAGTGCTCTCGAGAAATCTGTTAAATTGTCTTGGTTTAGTCTTTCGATCCTAAAACATACACAACAAATGTTAACTGGTGAGACCACTCTTAACCGGCTGTGAAAACATTAATTTAATTTATAGCACTAAGTTTTAAATATGCATGTGTAATATGGTGCATGGTAAGACCTAATTGAGATTTCGAAGACAAAACTCAACTTTGGAGAGGAAAAGAGATTTCTTTGCCTTTTTATAAATTGAATAGTAGAATATGTTTTCAGAAAAATAAAGATTTCTTGTAAAAATAACATAAAATTACTCTTTTTTTGGATAAAGGACTAAAAAATCATTTCTCATCTGTGTAAACAATTTTTTACCCATTATAACACATAACATCCTTTATATTCAAAATTACAACTCCAACTTTTGTGGAGAGTTATACACCAACAACAACATATCCAGTGAAATCCCACAAAGTGGGGTCTGGGGAGGGTAAAGTGTACGCAGACCTTACCACTACCTCGTGGAGGTAGAGAGGCTGTTTCCGGAGGACCCTCGGCTCAAGTACATCCAAACCATGAATTATAATGACATGAATTTCTTGTATACATACAAATTACAATGACCCATTTTTTCATATAGCAAATATCTCACCTTGTTGTTTTTCCATTTTTAAGCTTAAGCGACATTTTTTTTCATTTTCCCCCTCTTTTTGGTTACAATTGTAGGTTCTTTAATGGCAACACTGATACTGATTTAATTTATTAATAAGTCTAAAGATGGAAGTTTAAATTAGTCAAATAATTACACGTGTAATAATTGGAAAATAAGAGGCAGATATGACATTAATTAAAAGATATAGTATATGTTTTCAAATAATGAATTTGAACAATTCATAAGTTCCAATTTACATCACATGCTTTTGTCTCTCAATATTTACACTAAAGACTCTCCAACCATATTATCAAACTACCAACCTTATCTCTTACCCTCAATGCCTTCTCACACTATAAATAACACTTTATAAAACGTACGCACCACCACCAAAAAAGAAATACTTTCTAAATTACCAAGAAAGCACAAAAAATAAAACTTATTATTTTTCTCTATTACAATGTCGAAGGATAGAACAAATGGGAAGAACGAAAAGAAAGGTATAGTGAAGAAATTAAGAAAGAGTCTTCTACTAGGGAAGAAATATTCGATGGATGATCAATCGGAAAACGAGTCAAGGGACGTACCGGAGGACGTGAAGGAAGGGCATTTCGCGGTCATTGCGATGGACAACGATGAGCTCAAGAGATTTGTAGTGCCATTAAGTTGCTTAAGACACCCTTCATTCTTGAGGCTATTGGAACAAGCTGCTGAGGTATATGGTTTTGATCATGAAGGTGCACTTACATTACCATGTAGACCTAGTGAGATGGAGAGGATTTTGGCTCTAATATATATGGAGTTTGCGCATGATTGCTTAGCTTAGTAGCTTTAACTTTTTTTTACTAGTGAGATGTTGCAATTGGATACTTCTGATTAATATGATGGGAAGAGGAGGAAAAAAGGAAGTTATGATGAATCCAATTCCGCTCTGATACCAGTTGTCATAGTAATATTTGAGTCGATCAATATTTTCAAAATCTAATTCATATATTCTATAGTTTTTTCTTTGTTTTGGTCATGGTTTTGAAATGTCTATCATGCGGATGTAGCACAATGTGTGTTATAATAGTAGAGTGGAGAAAGAGTTCTAGTTCAATTTTGAAGTGGAGGAAAAAGTGATGAAAAATAGATGGAGTGATTGATTTTAGCTATGGAATAAAGTTTTTCTCCACTAACTATTTGGTTCATTCTTCTTTTATTACACATATTGTTAATGCACTTTGATTTATTATATGTCATTGGTGGATTTAAGTGCTATATACTTCAGGTTGTTTTAAATTTGTTTGATAAGAAATGGTGTTTTATTTGTTTCGATTGAAATTCAAAATTTGCGTGATGTTGCAAGTAGATGCTTATTAGTTATTAAAGCTAGATTACATCGTTATCTTGAGATTATTGATTATTTTAATAAATTGATTATACTCAAGATAATATCTTACTTGAAGTATCATACACAAAAAGTCACTTAACAAACCGTACCCCCAAGGGCGGTGCATATTGCCGGATGTCAATTGATATGTACGTTGTACTATCATCGGTGAATACTGACTATCAGGTCTTGATAAGAATGATAAATATTTCTTTAGGTTCGAGTTCAATTAAGTTACGAAGTCGTTGAAACTTTTCGAATTTGAATTTAATCGGACTATGAACTAATCAATATTCTTCAAAAAAAATTACACTGAATATTGACCGGCCATATGACATATGTACTTAACTGACAAACTAGAAATTACTTGTGACTAGACGTTTAAGGTTAATGAAGGTAAATTACACTTCAAAAGGAAAGGTATAGTGAAGTACAAATTGATACGAACTACGAACCGTACAAAGGTAAAAGTAAAACAGGATACAGTTAAAGATTCACACCCACAATTTTTGACTTATCATTGTATAGACTATGGAGTTGAGAAAATACTTTTTATGTAAAGTTGTTTCTTTAAGCAATATTTGATCTACTTCCAATATTTGGATAATAGATGATTATACCAAAAAGATTACAAAAAAAAAATGAAGTTTTAAAACCTTTACACGAACTAACAAGAATTGTGGTGGAGTAGTAACTATTTCTTCATCCTTAATTAGAAGTCTCAAGTTTGAATTCCATAAATACGAAGTCGTCTTTGTTAAGACGTGCTTTACTCTCTAATGTGGGGCTTCCCGATGCGAATTTGGATTTGCTTTACTATCTAATGTGGAACTTCCCGATGTGAATCCGAATTTAGTCGGTCTCAGGTTTGAGTCCCCCGATACAGAGTCGTCGTTGTTAGGAAACACTTTACTCCCTAACGTGGGACTTCCTAATGGGAGTCCAGATTTAGTCAGACTTCAATGTAGGTATCAGACATAGTTACTTTTGTTAGAGAGAGTCTTGATCCTTTAAATTTTCAAAAGTGATATCTTTAATTTTCATCAAATATTTTAACAAATTGTCAGTTAAATTTGAAGGTAATTGTGAAACAAATGATTTAAACGAAAATAGCAGGAAACTCCAACCAAAACCTGCAAATCGCAACAACAACAAAAATTGCATTATAACATCAAAAATATTTTTTAAAAAGTAGCAGTACCGTAAAATAAATATGCACCAATTTAGAAAAAACAAACAGAAACTTCACATCCAAATATGAATTCCTATTAAATCTTCTTTTTTCTCCCACAATTCCATCAAATTTAACGTACGGAATTCGTTAAATAATTTTAAACAAATTTATAAAACTAAACTATTTAAAACCTTACTTTGAATTTTGAACAAAAAAGTGTTTATTTCCGTCATAGTATTCCCAAATTTTCAATTATTGTACCTGGGTAGGCAAAGTTAGGCCCATGATCCACAAGCTTTATTAGGAGAAGTGTGAATGAGAAGATGTTTGATTGAAAAACTGAAATGTAACACATTTAATGTGACAGGCTTAGCTTATCAAAGTACAGACACTGTAAATATGTGAGGGATCCACTTGTGTGTTTGGTTGTTGACAATATCATTCCTTTTTACCGTCAAAAGATATGATGTAGTGAATGAAATTATTTTTTTTCTTTATCAAAAGTCATGATTTTGAGCTTTGTATATGAATTTTTTTTAGTAAGGAGCATTACTCCTGAATAGACCTTATGTGGCGTGAATTTGGATTAATCAAACTCTAATATGGATATATGGATATCCGATGGAATCATAAAAAAACAATTTCTTTTACTTCTAAACCAATAATTGTTCCTATGACTATTTGACTTCATTCATTTTAGACATTTATAATCGTAGGCTCCGACTTATTGGACTCTTGAGATTATAGAGTTCATGGATTCGATAGAATTCAGTAGGTTTATATCAAATTTTATATTTGTGTTAAGAAATTCATTGAATATTATTAAGTTACCAATATGGATTGGGGTACACTGGTGGGAGTGTTTCACCCTTAATCAGAGGCCTCGGGTTCGAGCCCTGGATTTGGAGAAAATCATGTTGGGAGCGCCACCCCCGAATGGATTTGCAGTACGCGATTCGAATTTAGTCAGAACTCCAATGTGGGTCCAAACACCGAATGAGAAACCAAAAAAAAGAAGAATATTATTAAGTTAGATTGGCCACTAATGTAAAAGAATTAATACTCCGGATTCATAAACATTATAAGACAACACGATTACTGAGAAAAGGAGGAATAAGACAATGGCTAGATCGATCTAAGAGAAGAAAAAAAGAAGAAGAAGAAAATGACAAAATATTAAAATGTGGCTATTTAAAAAAGGATATATAAAAAGGAGGAAGACATTAAAAATTCTGTACACGTTTGATTTTGAGTAGAAAACACAGATTTTGTCCCCATCAGCAATATAGGGTTCAATAAATATATGTTTGACCACTTTAATACTAGACCGGAGCGAAATACTAAAGCTCGTTTGGTTGGTGGAATAAATATAACAATTTCAAAATAAATTTTGAATTATTTATACTTTGCATTTAGTTATGCTATTAGTTAGTCTCGAAAACCATTTTATATTAAATTAATAAAATTAATTATTTTATATAAAAGGAAAATATCTAATTATGTGAAATATCCTTATTCATTCCATCTCAATATAAATGATGCCTAGTTAAAAGTTTGATCGATTTATTTACTCTTCTTGGTAACATAAAATCTAAAATGTGTACTCAAAATTCAACACTTCTTTTATTGACCTAATCACATGTTGTCTTATCTAACACATTTTATGGTATTATTACTTCCTCCGTTCAATAATAGTTGTGTATTATATTATATTATTTTAGGATGTTCAATAATATTTGTTCACTTTATGAAATTAATAGATAATTTTACACTTAGTTTCCAATTTAACCTTATCATTAATAATAGTCATTTTCCTATTACATTTTTTTAAAACATTGTATTTATTACTCCCTATGTCCCTAATTACATGTTCACTTTTGAATTGACATACCTGTTAAGAAAACAATGATTGACATAGTGAGTTTACCATTTTATCCCTATTAATTATGAAGTGGGTGAATTAAAAACTTAAGATTTTCAAAAAGTTTTACAGTTTTCAAAATAATTAATTGAGGGTATATTAGGTAAAAATAATTTGTCCTTTCTTGATTTGTCAAAATAGACAAGTAATTAGGAACAACTAAAAAATGAAAAGTGGACAAGTAATTAGGGACAGAGAAAACATATTCAAAGAATGATTTAGTAAAATTGTCCTTCTATTTATAGTTTCTTAAGAAGTGTGCAAAGTCAATAGTGGACAAATATTAATGAATAGAGGGAGTATTATTTTGATGATTCAAATGTGCCAGTCTCAATATAGCGGTGTGGTCTCGAATAAAATTTTCTTTTGTAGATTTATGGGATTTTTGTTTTGATTACAAAAAGTACTTCTTTGCTCATTTGCAGCACCTCAACTCGAATTTCTGTTGTAGGAATGAGTGGGGTGACGAGAGCTGAAGTCAAGATTTTTCGCTACGCTCTATAGATGTTCATACGATTCTTGTGGATTTAATTTGGTTGTATTTGAATTCAGTCTC
Organism: Solanum stenotomum; assembly: GCF_019186545.1. NCBI lineage: Eukaryota > Viridiplantae > Streptophyta > Magnoliopsida > Solanales > Solanaceae > Solanum > Solanum stenotomum. The sequence goes on from NC_064289.1 coordinate 3,895,603, forward strand.
TCGTTAGATCTTTATTGAAGGATTGTCCACCTTCTCAAGCCTCTCTGTGAAATTTACAGCAGATGACTTCCATTACTAAATGAAAGAACTTTCAAACTAGTTGATAGTTGTTTCTTGATTGCACTCCACAATGAATTCTAATTTACTAAATCACATGTTTCTGCTTTTGGAACATCACATGTAGAATTTTTTAGGAGAGAATCACTCGATACGGGACTTTCGTGTGTGGTCAGGTAATGGCCAACAACTCAGGAAATGCTTAGTTTATCTTTTAACATTCAAATACATTTTATCTAACTATGATATTTTCATAGCATTTCGATCTTTTTAGGATGTATTGTAGAAGTAGTTTTCATGGTTACAAGTTGGTTATTTCAACGTACCATCTTAATCAGAAAACTAAGTTTGAAGCTTGTCATTTTGCAATGAAAGCTACGTCAGTCCTTCTCACGCAATCTTTCATTCTTCCCATTCCCAAAATACATTTTTTTCCAAATTCAATACTTCTTCGTTCCTGGCCGGTGGCTCTGTTCCCTTTACTTGTGCTGTTGTGCAGTTCATATTTTGTAGGAGTACTACTTTTCTTTAAAAATAATTCCTCGTCCTTATTAAAAAAAAAATATTCCTTAATATTTATCATTTCACAAAATCAATAAATAAATGATATTTTTCTTCCTATTCTAGTCTAGAAAGTTATTATCCTTGAAATTATGCATTTGACCAACAAAAGAAAACTAAATACTAATTAATTTATGTTCATTAGTCAAATTAATTAATCAAAATAAACTAATTTATGTTCATTTATTAAAAAATTGACTTCAAGAAAACACTTAAATAAGGGTTTAATGGTAAAGTTACCTAAGTTTCAGTGGTGACAACTAAATAGAAACTAAAGGAGTACTAATTATGTATTAATTTTACTAAATTAATTCTTATAATTATACTTTCAAATTCTTAAATCCAAAAGATTGTTCATTTGGTTTCAATTTATTTGTCCTTCGGTGACTCGACACTACTTAAAGAAAATATTTACTTTTTTCAAAATAAGTGGTAATATTTTTCATCTTCTATTTGTCTAGTGGTTTCTGAGTAAGAAGAGAAAAAATTCTCATAGTGTAGAAATCTATCCAAAATGTCTCCATGGGCTGGTGCAAGAATATTCAGCAGAGGCAACATATATATATATATATATATATATATACTACTCCCTCCGTTCCACAAAGAATGACCTGGTTTAACTTGGCACGGAGTTTAAGTAAATAAAGAAGACTTTTGAATCTTGTGGTCCTAAATTAAAGTTATGTCAAATGTACAAAATTGCCCTTAATCTTATGGTCTTAAACATGCCACGTGGAAAGCAAACAGTAAAATGTTACCAAAAAAGGAAAGATGTCATTCTTTTTGAAACTGACTAAAAAGGAAAGGAGGTCATTCTTTGTGAAACGAAAGGAGTATGACGAAGTGTCATTACAGGTAAACATATGTTGAAAACACCACTTCAATGACATACTTGGCAAACATATGTAGTAAACTTAAAATGAAAAGGTAAATCCATAACAGCAGTGAAATCCTAAATTCTTAAGAACAACATAGATAACAACAAGTGGTGGTATTTATGTAACGCATCAAGCTGACTGCTGCTAGCCCGCTACTTCTCTCGCTTCATGAACTATGATAATGGAGAAAGGCCAGAATAAATTGGACCGCGAAAACATTGCACCAAATAAAACAGCACAGTCCAGTCATATGGCATACAAAACTAGGCATGGTGTAACTAAAACTGTAGCTACTGCTGGCCTGCTGCTGCTGATGTTGACCAATTTCTCTTCGGACTAAACGTTTAGCCAGGAGAAGCAGTCATATTATGACTTCCTAGTAGTACTAAAACTTGAAACATCTGCTTCACTCATCACCCAATCCTGCCCTCGCCTTCAAATGTAGCTTGAAGTCCATAATGTCACCCTCCCACCGTGTCACAGTTTGATTTTCACATACCCATATCTCATGGGCAACCTGGTTTATGAGCCTGAAATCATGACTAACAAGAACCATGCCACCGTCCCATTCATTCAAAGCCTCGGCAAGTGAGTCAATTGTCTCAATATCAAGATGGTTGGTTGGCTCATCGAGAAGCAGCATGTGAGGTTGCCTAAAAGCTAACCACGCAAATATTACCCGGCTACGTTGACCGTCTGACAAGTTTTTCATAGGCATTACTTGAGCTTTACCAGTAAGGCCAAACCTCCCAATTGATGCCCTCATCTTCTCCTCCTCATTCCCAGGATACTCTTTTATCATGAATTGTAGAGCAGACAATTCCATGTCAAGCTTCTCAGCCAAGTGCTGGTGGAACTGCGCAATCCGCAGGTGATTATGCCTCCTAACCATGCCATCAAGGGGAACTAACTCCCCTGTCATCAGCTTAAGTAGGGTGCTCTTTCCAGCTCCATTAGGTCCCACCAGTGCTACCCTTGAATCAAGGTCTACACCAAAATCTAGGTTCTTGTAAATGAGATTATCGGGGGTGTAGCCAAATGTCACTTCCACAAACTGCAGAACAGGAGGAGGAAGTTTGCCAACATTAGGAAAACGGAAGACCAGAACTGTCACGACCCGATTTATCAAGTCATGATGGCACCTACTATAACCCACCAGTAGGTAAGCCAACCCGTAACCCGGAACAACAAGTAATGGGTCTGAGGGTAGAAATCAAACAAGAGTAGGCAAATAACAATATAAACAGGCGGACGCAAACCAAAAACTTATATACAAATAAAGATACCTCCCAGAACCTGGAAGTCACTAGTACAGAGCTACTGCAAAATGAGTACAAGTCCCAAAACTGGACAACAGAGACTGGACTGTCTCGAAGGGAAGAAGACAAGTCTATATATACAGATGGAGACCGAAATAGTACAGAACGCCGTGTGCTCACCCCCGTCTCCAGATAAGTCTACTCCAAGCTCGATCAACGCTGGCTACTAGTGCTCGGACCTGCATCACAAAATAGATGCAGAGCGTAGCATGAGTACCAAAACAACAGGTACCCAGTAGGCATCATCGGCCGACTGAGCAAGATAAGCAAAAGTAAACTGAAATGCAAATAAAGGGTCACATCAAGTGCAAAGAGTAGTAAATGGGGGGTATGTACACGAGCGTACAGGCAACAAAGACAAGCAATCTAACTAACTCCGCCGGGCTCCCATAAACCCGACGGGTACGCTCGTGCACAATAAAAGAAACCACCTGCACGGACCCCCATAAGCCCGGCAGATGGACTGACAGTTGAAGTAAAATAATGGAGCTAGAAGGTCTATCACAATATTACCAATTTCCGGACTTGTAACTGAACCATTCCCAATCATATTCCAAGATCTCATTACGTCCCGGACTTTAACCGGAATCTCTCCAACCTCCAAAACCTCAACCTGCAGATGAGAGTAATCAAGACTAAACTGAAGCTTTAGTGAGGAATTGGGAATACACCACGTGCAAGCTGGACCACGGACTCGAACCGGGTACTATAGCTAATGAGTCAACCTATATGGGCTGGACCACGGACTCGAACCGGGTGCTGTAGCCAAAGGTCGGGCACGGGTGGGCTGGACCACGGACTCGAACCGGGTGCTGTAGCCAAAATCAGATCACAGGTAAGCTGGACCACGGACTCGAACCGGGTACTGTAGCTAAGCCTGGACATAAATGAGCTGGACCACGGACTCTAACCGGGTACTGTAGCTGAAACCAGATCACAGGTAAGCTGGACCACGGACTCGAACCGGGTACTGTAGCTAAGCCTGGACATAAATGAGCTGGACCACGGACTCTAACCGGGTACTGTAGCTGAAACCAGATCACAGGTAAGCTGGACCACGGACTCGAACCGGGTACTGTAGCTAAGCCTGGACATAAATGAGCTGGACCACGGACTCTAACCGGGTACTGTAGCTGAAACCAGATCACAGGTAAGCTGGACCACGGACTCGAACCGGGTACTGTAGCTAAGCCTGGACATAAATGAGCTGGACCACGGACTCTAACCGGGTACTGTAGCTGAAACCAGATCACAGGTAAGCTGGACCACGGACTCGAACCGGGTACTGTAGCTAAGCCTGGACATAAATGAGCTGGACCACGGACTCTAACCGGGTACTGTAGCTGAAACCAGATCACAGGTAAGCTGGACCACGGACTCGAACCGGGTACTGTAGCTAAGCCTGGAAAAAGTAAGCTGGACCACGGACTCTAACCGGGTACTGTAGCTAAGAATCAATATCCAACCATCCGTCGCGGGAAATATCACCAAACCGATTACCATAAATAATCCTTTTAGTCCGACCCTCATATACCCCAAATCGCCGAGGAAGTATCCAATAATGAGTAAGCTAGACCACGGACTTTAACCGGGTATTTGTAGCCGATATAAAAGCAGGGCATTATGGATACAAGGTCATAAGCTGAGTTACCGACTATCAGACTCAAGTCTGCTATATCAGTCTACAAGGAGCTAACCGTCCGAAACGACGTCGGAAAAAGTTCTACTGCCCAACGACATCCGAAATCTCGCAAGTCTATGGCAACACTAGTCTAAGCCTAGACTAAGGCCAAACATACTTCAAATCAATATTATCATATACACCACCAGATATGGCTATTCAATAATATCAAGAGACATGCTGTCATAATCCAACACTTTCCCGAAATAAGGTCTAAGGCAGGAATTATAGAAATTTAGCATGCTCGACACCCGAACCCCTCCATACTCAAGCAAATCAATAAACAATTGCCTAAACATGCTCAATCTCACGAGAGAAAACCATAGCCTACCTGAAAGCCGATCACGCGTGCTCCAACTCACGGTACCGGATCTTTTCCTCTCCGAACGGTCTCCAAATGCTTCCCCACTAACAAAAGGTTAATCACCTCGTCATTACGAATATATTGACACTAAAATTATATTTTTCGGAGACGGACCCAAAATCGGGTCTAAAACGGGATTGTGGGGCCCACACTTAGAATCTCAAAATCGAATCCGTGGAAACGTCCCAACTACCTTACTAAACTAATATCCCAAAATTTTAGCACAAACAGATGCCCACAACACCGCAAATCAGCCACAATAATTAAAAAGGACAGCCCTTTCATCATCAATTTCCGGAAAAACGAGACCCTTTCAACCCAAACAGATTATACCACGACGATCCTTGCGAAAAACTCTACAAGTTAGCCACAAGAATGACTCAAAACGGACTTACGATGATCAAGATCTCACATTTCAAAAATTCAACAACAAAACATCCGAAAATCACACTGGCAGTGGCTAAAAATTGATTTCTTACCTCAACGAAGCCTCCCCTCGCGTTTTCGAGATCACCGCTAGATTCCCCTCGAAATTCTCTTGAAGTTTGCCTTTTGAATCACTTAATTTGGATTAAAAATGAAGGAGCAATCTCAATTTGAAGTTGAACAAAAATTTGGACGAAATTCGTTCTTAAAAATCTGGAAATTTCCACCTCTGCCACGTGTCGTCACGTGGCTCTGCCACGTCACCGCCGCGTCAAAATTTTACAACCCTCCAAACTTAAATTTCGATGTTTCGGACTCGTTCGGAGTCGGAAAAATACAAACCTTATATGGAATCTGATTGGAAATGATATTTCGGACTCAATGGTGAAGGCGGAATTTCCATTTGGAGCTCGCTTCGACGAAAAGTGGGTCCCACACCCAGTATCATTTGAGCCAGATTCCACAATTGCTATCTAAAGTCTCGGGAAGTGAACAAAGGGTCGTTCTAGACCAAAATCGATCTTCCGAAGCTAACCTAGCTGTCAGAATTTTCATCTGAGCACGTCTTCCAAGAAGGTTGACCAAAGTCAACTTTTCAAGTTATAAAAATCTCCAAAACAGGAGAACGGGCCTAAAACCCAAACGAACGACCAGGCGACCGAACAGTCAGTGCCAGCAAGTCATAAATGACTTGGGGTCGCTACAGGAACGCTCTAAACGATGAAATGAATTCTTTAATTTAAAAATGACCTGGAGGGTCATTACAAGAACCTTGTCCTTCGCCCCCTTCTCTGTAAGCCCTCCACGCTCCATCTTAGCCAGTGTTTTCTCTTTGCTTTGTGCTTGACGGGCTAGTTTGGCAGATCCATGTCCAAAACGAGCAATGTACTCCTTCATTGAAGCAATCTGCTCCTGCTCCCATCTGTACTGTTTCATCTGATTTTCTTCCAACTCCTCACGGGTTTGGACATATTGGTCATAATTACCGGTGTAGAGCTTCAACTTCTTATTTTGCATATGGATGATGTTAGTACACACACCATTTAGAAAGTCTTGCGAGTGTGAAACAACAACCAGAATACGGTCAAACTTCTTCAAGGTTTCTTCTAACCACACGCAAGCCTCTAGGTCTGTCTTCAGGAAAAGAATATCATAAGCATGTCAAATCTAAAAATCTGTGATTGAAAAATTCAGCAAACCTTCCATTAGATCCATTAGTATGAACAAAGGACAATATACTATGTCATCCCTGTATTTCCTTTCTGTTAGGAGGGAACTTCGCGTCACTACTTAGTAGAGGGAAACAGTCACAGAAAGACACACCGGGAGAAATGCTGTAACCAGAGTGAAATAACATGTCTAAGGTCCCATATTAAATTCTTTAACGTCAGTTTTCATTATATTCATTCGTCCAGAATGTAATTAACAATGTCTCCAACCAAGCATGTCGCAACACAATATCTTAAATACTAGAAAAATGCATAAGAAGATTACCTAGATGATTGGTGGGTTCATCAAGCAGCAAAATGGTCGGATTCATAAACAGGGCACGAGCAAGAGCAATTCTCATCCTCCATCCACCGGAAAAATCTCGTGTTTTTTGTTCTTGCATTTTCTTGTTAAATCCAAGACCAAACAGGATTTCAGCTGCACGCTTCTCAGCAGTTGATGCATCCAAAGCTTCCAAACGCTCATAGATGCGTTCAAGTTGCTCTCCACCACCATCATCCTAAGGATAGACACAAAACGAGTCGTCACATTCGCCCAAAAAGAGAAGACCAAGCCTATGGAATACATTGCCAGTTTATTATTCAGGGCACAATACCTGTGCAGCCAAGACTTCAACTTCTTTCTCCAATCTCAACCTCTCTTCATCGCAACTAATAACAGCTTGAAGTGAGGACATGTCAGACGCTTCAATCTCCCGCGTTAGATGAAAGATATCCATATGATCTGGGATGGGAAGTTCACGACATCCTATAGCAGAAAGAAGAGTAGACTTCCCACAGCCATTAAGCCCAAGCAAACCATAACGTCTGTGCAATTAATATCCCAGGATATGACCATCAGCTATACTAAGGAAACAGTAACACAAAGAGATAACACACCTTACCTTCCATAGTTAAGCTCCAGTTCAGAATCAACTATAAGATCATGTCCGTGAAAAGTAAGTGATAACGATTCTATCTGCAAACAAAGAATACCAGAATTAATATAACTGTGAGTCTTGCATGAAAGAAAACCTCCTCTAGGTAATAATCTTTTTTTTAGTTACCGTAAGTCCAAAGCCATAAACAAGGGTGCTTCTTGTTCATGAGTAATGATAGCCATATGCAACTTCACCAATCAAGACCCTTGTTCCTAACTAAGTGAATATGGGATAGCTTCAGCCTTCAGCTATTGACTGATTCTTTTTAATCGAGAAATCTCTGAGGACTAGTGACACATGGTTTAAGACCGTTACACGCAGCTAACCCACACATGTGGTTTGCCCTCTTACCGCTAGACCAAAGCCCCACGGTTATAGACTGATTAACGTACCAAGATTTGGAATATCACACTATGCACAAAAACACCCAAGTGATTGTTCTAGTGCAAAGGAGATCAAGGAAGTGAACAATCAAAGGATAATAGGTGTCATAAGTTAGCAATGACGAATAACGAGAGGAGATAAACCCATGAATAAAAAAATCATTTATTTAAGCATTTAGAGAGTGTATTGCAAAAAACATCCAAGACCAGACTATTGATGTGTTCATAATTTAGCTTGTTGAGATTTTTGGGTATTTTAGCCAGTCTTGCACCTCATTTTTTTCAAAATTTAGTATGTTATTCTAAATACTTTTTTTCATAATAGTATCTGTTTAGATTTATGGTTCAAATATTCTTATGGGCAATAATATGACAATTTCTACAAAATTCAAGGCAAAATATTGCTAACTTGATTGAAATGATTTCCACTTATATATTTTCAATTCCAAGTCATTATACTTTGGAAATACTCTCAATTCCAAAATATACAACTGTTTGTGTTTATAGTTAAGCACAAATTTTCCCCCTATTAATCAAACTAGATTTTCCAGCGCTTAACAAGGTAATAAATCCAACCGTTCAATTCCAGAAAAACCAAAAAAGAACTAACCCGAATATCTCTGGAAAGTGGATGTGAACATAAAACACCGGTACAAGTCCGATCAGACAACTGAATATCTCCTACCCCATTCGTTAATTCATCGACATCATTACTCTCCGGCGGAGTAGCTGTTGCAGCCGCTGCCGCCTTCATCACCGCCGCCTTAGACTTCCCTCCTCTCTTCGCAGCTGCTGCTGCCTTCTTCTGCGCTTCTCTCTTCTTACTCGCATCCGACACCATCTATCAATTTTCAGAAGAAAAAAAAACTTTCCGATCAGAAAGCAAAAACTACAATAATATGTAATTCAATCGAAAAAAAAAAAAAGTTACCTTGAAAAAGTATATGTTAATCAGAAGATTTTGCAATGATCAGATGTGTATTAATCTTCTTTTTTTCTGTGATTCTAGTTCTGAGGATGAGGATTTTGAGGGTAAAAGAAGATGTTTTTGGATGAATATTTATAAGAAGAGTGCGGGAAGAAGATGATACACGTGTCAGTTTTACTGTTGAAGTTTAGGAGAATTTGATCGGTGATGTTTCGAGAATTGCGACTTCTCTTCTTATTTAAGTTGCGTAAATTGACTAGGAACTGAAAATGTCACACTGATTATTTGTCATATGAGAAAAATGCCACGTCGATAAAAATTAAGTATTAAATAGATAACTAAATTCAGGTAATTGAGACCAGTATCGATAATTTAGGAGGATTACAAATTTAAAATGGTCTTTGGGTTTTCTTCTCTTTTTTTATTTGGTTCGTATTATTTTCCATTTTTCTACTGTTTCTTAGCAAAATATATAGGCAGTGTAAGTGTTCAGCAAAAACTCATAATCAATATCACATCATGTTTGAAATATAATTCACATTGATTCAATAACTGATGTTTTCGCCAATTGTAATTTGTATATCATTTATTTTTTACAACTAGAAATGATTGTTTTTTATTCCATGTAAAACAAAAAGGGAAAACTAAAATTTAATCTCAATTTTATTTTGTGTTTTTATTTTTGACTAGATACAAAATGTAAGAACATGTCATGTCAGTAATGGAAAAAATGAGAATGCTTGGATTAAATTTTTTAAAATAAGAAAACGTGATCAAATATATTTGTTTGAGAAAATATGTTCCAACAAATTTTTCCAAGTGTTGAAAATTAACTGCAACAATTGAAAAGACTGCACAAAAATAGGCCAAGGAAAGTGGGAATAGAGCGTCAGTCAGTCTGTCTGTCTGCATCTCAGTCTCCCCTGTTTTTGTCTACACATAAGCAATTGCCTCCACTAAAAAGAGATTTCTTGCATAAACTTGTCTCAACCAGGGTTACCTTTTTCTCTTTGCACTTTGCAGGAACATAACATTAGGTATAATAACTCCAACTAATTGATGGTTGCAATGATAGTTATAGTCCCTTCTCTTGTCTCTTGATAATAAAAATATCTTTGTTTTTATGTGCGGTTACATGGACTTGACGGGCAATCTAACATAAAATTTGTGAAATTTAAAATAAGATAGTATTTGAAAAAAATAAAATTATAAATAATATTTGAAAATTGAAATTGTGGTTAGACCTGTTTTTTGAAAATGGGCATCCTACTTTAATTTGTATTATTCATAGCATGGAAAAGGAACTAATCACTCACCTTCTACCAAATGAATGAACCAATGCCACCATAAGTAGAAAATAGAACAGTAGAAAATGAAGTACTCCATATATTTAACATAAATATAAAAAAAAAATTCTCCTACTAACCTCATTACCTCAGTAACATTCACTGATGTTCATACAAAAGTTTTACTAGCAAAAAGGGAATGAAACTGTTCATAATTAAGCCAATTCAACATTAATAATGATATCCAATCTTCCTATTTTTTATTTACAATTCTCATCTACATTTTTCTAAAATCATCACATAATACTGCAAGCATTGGCATTTTCATCACTGAAAAGCTGAGTAGCATGAATTGCAGTTGCATCCAGCTCCGGATACTCATATTGTTCCTTCTTCTCGCCGCCGCCGCCTTGCCCATCCTTCCCTTTTTCGTTGCCCTTCCCTCCACCTCCTCCCCCTCCTTCTTTCTTCTCTCCCCCTTCCTTCTTTGGCGGGGCAATTTGGACATCTTTCTTCAGCTGCTTCTTCAGTGCCTCCACCAGTTCCTTCATGTCCATTGAACCAGTCACTGTCACCAATTCCTTTTCCTGATCAATTTTCATCTCCTTGTAACCTGCATTGGCCGTGAACATTCCATTCAGGAACTAACTATAGTTAAAATGGACAGCATATGAAGAATGTTGATTAATCAATCTCACCTTTGTTCTTAGTGATAGTTTTTTGAATCTTCTGGATGCATCCTTCGCAATGTAGATGCAATTTCAGTATCACAGTGGTTACCGGAGGCTACATGGATAATTAATCAGTAAGTAATATTCATCGGAAACCACCATTTAATTTGCACACGTAAATTTTGAATAAATCCTTAATATAAGGCTCACCATAAAAGGCTAAACTGCGCCAAATGCATTAAAAGACAAAGAAAAAAACAGAATGAAAACGACGTAAACAGATTTGTGCAGAATAGTGAACAGAGAATATGCAGCGAGGAGGAGCATTACCTCTTTCTCTTTGGTTTTCTTGTCGTCTCCTTTGGTACTCTTTGGTTCATTTTCATTCTGCTTCTTCTCTTTCTTACAATCCTTTGGTAAAGGAGAGATAAGTTGTACAACCCTGTTCATCTTTCGCTCCACCTTCTCCTTTAGCTTCAACGCATCCACTTCTCCGATTGCCGTCACTTTATTGGTTTCTCTATCAGAGATCACCTTCTCCACGCCTTTTTCAGCCGTAACAGACCAGAAATTAGGAAAATCAGAGACAAGGAAACGAACGGATTGGATGAAAACAGAGCAACATTCACAATAATCTGTCTAAAATCTGACTTGGAAGCAAAAAGAAGGAGCAAAACAGAGCAACATTCACAGTAATCTGTCTAAAATCTAACTTGGAAGCAATAAGAAGGAACAAAACAGAGCAACATACAATGATTTTTACCTTCAAAGCTTCGAACGACTTTGAGAATCTTACGGACGCAACCTTCGCAATGGAACTCCACTTTCAAAACCACATTTCGGTTGTTCTGTTCATTCTTTCCTCCTTCCTTCTTCTCCTGGTGCTGTTCTTCGCTCTTCATCTCGCCTTCAATATTCTTGCTGCTGCTCTTATTCTGCAAACCTCACACAATGACAGTTTGCCTTATCAAATCATGGATACAAAATAATGAGAGAAATTATCAAAATGGAGAATCAATTTTCAAATCCTTACCTTGCCCATTGTATTCCACCAAAATTACTCCTGAAACAGAGAAAGGGTTGAAGTGTATTTATGGGGGGGCTAGGTAGCCTGAGGAAGAAAGGGCGTAGTTGTACGGGATGATAGTGGATAAGTGGGAACGGCCATGTACGGAGAGGTCATAGGTAGCCACGTTGGCATATATATTCATATTATATTGATCATATATTTTCAGTTTATAACAAACTCAAAGGGATCAAAAGAATTTAAAGACAGTTACTTCAAAAATTATTTTTACTATAATAAATGAAATTAGTAACACTAAAATAAGATAACTTACTTGTAAATTGGACATCTTTTTTCCAAATTGCAGTAGGGGAAGCAAATGGTGGAGGGTGTAGCAAGTTCGTCAAGAAAGTGAAAGTTAAAATAATTAACCAACCATGAAAAAAAAAAGAAATAATCAATTAATCGATCATGAATAATTAAAAATTCTCCAGTAATTGGACATCACTAGGGAGGCAAATGAGAGGAGTGGATTAAATTTAAACGGATTGAATTGTAATCGACTCGTATAAATATGGATAAATTCAAATATGAATAAAAAAAAATTGGTCAAATATGAAATTAGTAAAATGATCCCAAAGGAAAGAAAAATAATGGTAAAAGAAAAAAAACGGAAAAATAATAAATTAAACTAACCCAAAAGGGAAATACGAGCAAATCTGATAAGAATATATCAATTTCGAATAAAACTAATAACTAATAAGAGTATATCATAAAGTAGTTAATCAATTAAAGCATTTTAGTGTTAGAAAATAGTAAATAGTAAATTAGATATGTTACAACTTTTTTACATTAATAAAAATAGATTTAAAGAATCGTTAAAAAAAATTAAAAATAAAAGAGATAAGTGGATTATTCTAAATCATAAGGGAGGTAAGTGTAATAAAACAAAATTGAAAAGGTCTTTGAAATGATATATTTTGTGTGTTTTGATGTGAAAAGAATATATTTTATGGGGAAATGACTTTTTTTCTGAATCGAAATGACACTTGGACATAATTAAAAAATGTGTATTCCTAAAAAGTCTAAGAAGAAGAATTGATATTTGGGTTCCAAGTTTAGACTTGCTAATTCAGATTTCAAGCATTTTAAGTTTGATTGTCAACTTGCCAGAAATATCTAAAGTTTTACTAGCATAAATAATATGTCAAATTTTAGAACTGGATTTTCCACCTTAGTCTTGTAAATCTAAAATTGATTATGAAGCAATTATGTTTACAAAAAAAACTAAGTTTTTATGTGTGTTTTGTGAGTTATTGCATAGGAACGCAGATTTTATCATGGCGCACCCAAAGAATAACAACGGCAGATTTCCCTTGTTATCGAAAACAAGAAATTTACAAAAACCTCAAATAGTCATCCTTAAATCGACTCTATGTACACTTCTCCCGTAAAAATTCTCAGTCAAGATAATCCGACGTGAAATGAGTTGGGCTAAAGTGGGCCTAAAATAAACTACTTGAAGAAAAGCCAGTCCAAGAGGGGAATTGTAGGTGTTGTTGGGCTGAACTATTCATATATCCTTTAGCAATTGCATAACACTGGGTGATTGATCCAGTGGATCATTTGCACAAATAGGATATTATTCTGGCCATTATTTTATTTTTATCACCATTTGCACATTTTCAAAAGTAAATGTTTAAAAAAAATCAACACATCAATTTCATTTTTTTTTTATACAACACTATTTCGAACAAATATTGTTTTGGCTGCACGTTGAGTTCAAATGTTAAAGCATATACAATTTATTAATTAGAATGATTTTTTTGGTTAATTTTTGAAGATAGGTTTTTAGAAAAAACTGCTTTTGACATGTTTTTCAAATGAATGTTTTTCCCACTCATAAAAATGTACAATTTTAACCTTCAAATACCATGTCAAATATCGCTCAATTTATGTCTAAATGCCTACTAATTTTTCATAAATGATGTCACATATGCTAAATACATTCATGTACTTCTGTTATCTTCACTAGCTGATGAACTAGGCAGGTATAAATAATTCAGTAGACACAGATATATATGTTCACCTAAATATATACATATGTTTTTTCTTCAGCATATGGTTTGCCTTCCCTCCTGAATCATAAGCATTAAAAAATATATATATTGATATGAACGACGAATTTATTATCGCTTTTTGTATGTCCTCTAATTTAATGTATATCCAAATTCTCTCAATTCACAGCCTACTACACTATCATTTATATAGCTAGGCAAATACTTTTTTCCATTGTGGATAATAATAATATGATCATTGTGGGTATAATGGTAGATACGTAGAATCAAGTTACTTAAATTTGAAAAATCTATTCTGGTTACTCGCAATTTGAGTTCATGAAATACAAAGCAAGAACAAGTTATTTATCATAATTTTTTTGAAGCCGTAGTAAGAGAATTCATGATAAGTAAGAACGAATTATACTTGTTTTTACATTTTCTTATTTTTATAAGTATATTTCATAATAAATAAATAAATAGTAAAGTAATGTGTCGGATAACACCTCTTGCCATAAAGATACCTCCGGCCACGGCCCATGTATATAATGTGTGTGTGTATATATATATATATATATATATATAACATATCAGCTTAACTTAGTGTACATTTTACATCATTTCCTTCGTCAATTTAGTTATTTCGACAAGAAAACTATACACTTGTGATCGACAAATCCAACATAACGTTGTGGCGGGGTATCAAATTTTTGTGATGACTATGATTGCAGAAGGGAACTGGATATTTTCTATCTTAATGGTTGTTTGGTACGTGAGATAAAGATAATAATTTCAAAATAAACTTTGGGATTAACTTTATCACATGTTTGGTTTGAGATATTAACCAATTCCAGAATTATTTTATCCCATTATTCATATTGAAATAATAAAATTACTATCTCATATAGAATATGAAATAAAATAATTCAATATGATATCCTTATTAATTTCAGGGGAAAAAGTCTAATATACTTCTTAACTTTGTCATTTAGAGCTGATACGTGTGAGGAAGATTAAATATACCCCATATAGATTGTATTTTTAAAAAATAATAATTAATGCATTAAATTAAAATTATTTTTTTTCACTTCCGTTAGAAGAAAATGATATATGTGAGTCATTTGTAAACAGTAGGGGTATATATGAAACACTTTAATAACGAGAGAGATATCAGTTCTAAATAACAAAATTGAAAAGTATATCAACTCTAAATAACAAAATTAAGAGATATCAACTCTAAACGACCCCTTAAAAAGTACTATTGAATACAGGGTCCTTGATCTTTTGGATTTTGGTGTTGGTGTCAAAGACCTTGGGCCTACAGTATTCATCCATAGACCTATCGTGATAATTTATGATATTATAGTATTATGGCTATTTTTTTCTTTGGCGTCAGTTGGCAACTATGACCTTTAACTTTGGATGTGCACGACACTATAAGAAAAGTGTGAATTACATGGGGATTTTCCTGGGAATTAGTATGAAAATTTGCAGGAAAATAAGTTTCCTACAGATTTTCATACTAATCCCCAGGAAAATCCCCATGTAATTCACACTTTTCTGATAGTGCAAGTAGATACTTAAATTTGTATAAAATTGAACAAATAGACACATTCGTCCTACATGACACCCTACATGACAATTGTATCCTACATGTATTATGCCATGTAGGACATGTGTGTCTACTTTAATTTCATACAAGTTTAAGTGTTTGCTTGTGCACACTCAAAGTTGAAAGGCATAGTTGTCCGTTGAAGCAAAGTTAAAGGTCATGTTTATGTATTATGTCTTTCCTTTTTGTTTCGCATCTAATCTATTTTACTCATTTGAATTCACATATGAAAGTCTACTAAAAAGTTAAAGTGCGCCTTATTGAAATCGATTTCATACTCAGGAATTGAATGCAAAATATCTAGTTAAAAATAAAAAAAATACTTACCACTCTCTTATATCTGACATTGACTATCCTAAATGCTTTGAGAATAAGTTAAATATGAAAAGATGGATTCTTATATAAATAACAGACTAGATTTATCATCAACTTTTTTATATGATATACATATATTTTACATATAATATACTATTTTCTGTTTTAGCAAATGCACCTAATAGTCATTCATTCAACTACAATTAAAACTAACAATATCCTATGAATATATAATACAAGTAGTCGTAAAATTCATACATTAACATGTATATAATCATCTATAATTAATATATGATCTAAACACACTTATTAATAAGAAGTTGGTAATCGTTACAACTTACAAGTATGTATATACTTCTATGAATTATTTTTTTCTTTTCTTGTTTTTATTTCTATTGTATCGTGATATTTTTCAGTCTAACATAGTTGAAAATTGAAATATTCATGTTCACATCCTAAATCTCATAAGCCAACCACAATCCAAGATAGTTTATGAGAACGACCTACATAGATAACGAAATGTATCTAACTTTTTTTTTTTTGCGAATTTATGTTCTTTGCACCAAGTATGTATCTAGATTATATTTTATTGGCATAGTTTTATTTGTCCATTATATTAGAGTATATGTTTTCACTCATATTTATCACTTTTAATGTATAAAGTGAATTTTTTTCTTCATACTTACTTTTAGCATTATTAATTATATATTCTTTAAATTATTTCTCAAAACTAAAAATTAAATATAAACCATTCATCATCATTTTAAAATACATGCAAAGATCAAACTTAATAAATAAAAGTGAACAGAAAAAATAAATGCTTTGTTATTATAATCAGGTATATTGCATTGTGTCATCATTATATATAAACATAGTACATAAACATGACCCTCAACTTGGCTTCAGCGAACAACTATGTCCTCCAACTTTGAGTATGCACAAATAAACACTTAAACTTGTATAAAATTGAACAAGTAGACACACATGTCCTACATAGCATAATACACTTAAGATGCCACGTAGGACACAAAAATTTCATGTACGGTGTCATGTAGGACAAATGTGTACATTTATTCAATTTTATACAAGTTTAAGTGTCTACTTGTGCACATCTAAAGTTAAAAGTCATAGTTACAAGCTGACGTCAAGTTAAAGAGTCATGTTTATATATTATACCTTATATATAACATAAAGTTCTCTTTATGATAAGATTTAGGTTTCAATTATCATGGTGGGGTGGTAGCTTTAAACCTAAAAAAAAAAAACCACAAAGCAAGTATGATATCCACAGACCCTAATGAGGCTTAGGACTGTACACGCATCCCATGAAGATCGAGGGCCCGTTTTACGTACAATCCAACTTTTTTTTATTAAATAAATATATCGTAGAAGTTATATAGAGATATTTTATTAGATATTACTTAAGTACTATTTAATTTATTTAGAGAAAAGATATAAAATGACAATTGAAGTTATCCCGAATTTTTTTAAAAAGACATTTTAATTATGCGGGCGTTCTATTACCCTCCTAAACAATTCCGAACATATATTTTTACATCATTTTTCGATCAATTTCAAATTTTAAATGGCAAGTGTTATCACAAATCAATCATTGTGTGACACGTGTTAATTTAATTTGAAATATATTTTTTTTCATTTTAAGTTTTTCTTTATTTCTCTCTCTTATCTTTTGACTTATTTTAATTTTATTACTTTAATTTTAATTTCATTTTAAATTTTACTTCATCTTTCACTCCTACTTTTAAGCTACCCCTCCCTCCATTTTTTTTTTCTTTCTTTCTTCTTCTTCTTCACTCCCACCCTCACCTCACACCACCCCTACGTCAAGTTGAGCCTCTCCATTTTCTTTCTTCTTTCTTCTTCTTCGATCAAATTCCTTTCTTTCCAAAATTATGCTATTTTCTAGACTTTGTTGAGTTATTGTTAACAAAATTAATTATTTTTCTAAGAAAAAACAAAATTTTGAAGGCATCATCAATTAATTTATCTCTTTGAAAGATTCAGAATTCTTCGAAAATTGAAAAAGTTTAATTGAAATTTGGATAAAAAAACTAAATATTACCAACTAATCATCTTGAAATCTAAATGGGTTTATCAAATTGTTCGAAATGTAATAAAATATTTAGATATAAGTTTAAAATTGAAGAGAGTTAAACTGATAGCAGTAAAAAAGGGAGGTGGAGTTGTGGTAAAAAGTGACATTGAAAGTGAGAAGACAATGAATTTTTGAAGAAGAAGGATGAAAGAAAAAGAAAAAAATAATTAGGGGAAAAAGTTAAAATGATAAGAAAAACAAGAAAATATATTTTATTGCAAAATACTTGTAAAAATAAAATTATATTCGTTTTTTTAGTTTGTTCATGCGAGAGTGCATACACTCTCCATGCCATAGGGACAAAAAATAATATAATAATATCAGTTCAGAATTGTTTAAGAAAGTAATAAGACGTTTCATAATTTATGTGTCTTTTTTAAAATTTGAAACAACTTCAGGTTTCACTTTATGTTTTTTCTCATTTATTTATTAAAAGGTTTTTACAATCTATAACTTTAGGTAAAAGTATTTGAAATTATATGTGATTAAGTTTAAACAACAATGGTTAAACTCAGTAATGTGTAGAATTTCGGATAAAAACAACTAAATTATGTTATATATATATATATATATATATATATATATATATAAAATTATTTTTTTATAAAAAAACCTGAATTTCATTCGTACAGTAAACATTCTTTCATATATTGTCTAAGAGTAGTGTTCTCAGACATCATATTTTTAAACTTCTCTCAAAATAGGCAAATTTTTATTCATTTCGTTTTAATTTGTTTGTCATATTTTTATTTGACAGAAAGTTTAAGAAAAATGAAAATAGTTATGGTCATAAATTTAAGAATATCGTATGTACCAAAAATTTCATATGATTTTGTGGTCATAAACATGTCATGTGAAAAATTAAAATTAAAAAATAATATATATATATATATATATATATATATAATTTTTTAAAAATAAATTTTAACGATAGAACAAACAAATTAAAACAAACAAACTAAATTTTTGAATATGATATATATGGACTTGGGCCAAATATATATAGACTAAAGAAAGGGTAACTTACAAAATCCTCATTACTTTATAAGTTAATTACTAAGATACACACTAATTAGTAATCTTACAAATCGTACCTGATTTTGGTACGTTCATATATGCGTTCTTCGAGATATATGAGATTAAAATTAAATGTAGCTTGTTCTAGAGACATTATAATTTTTCTAACTAGTGATATAAAATATAATTATTTTAAATTATAGAAAGTATAATAAAAATATTTGTACAATTAAATAGTTTCATACGTTTGAAATCTCAAAATACGTTGGTAGGGGCTTGATCCAATTTATCGACGACTCTGTTTTTTTATTGGTTTCCCGTCTAGTGTTGGAGTCCACGTTAGAGATCTAACTAAATTCGAATCGCTCATTGCAGAAGCCATACAGAACAACGCTCCTAACTGAATTTTCTCTATATTCAGAGTTTAAAACTTGAAATCTTTAATTAAATGTGAAGTAATTCCACCACTACACCGTAACCCCGCTTGGTATAGACTACTCTGTTTATTAGTGGAGTAATGTCTCTATCTGTCAAAACGTGTAAAAAAGTCTTATTGGACTTCTAAACAAAAGGGACCCGGAATCCATAAGCCCACGAGGCAGCTCAGTGTTTTCATTCCACGTGTCGATACGTGGTTAGCTGAATCATCAAATCCC
>NC_064289.1:4354244-4537870 GCF_019186545.1 Solanum stenotomum
AAGGGATATGAACTCCTTGCAACAGATTTATAAGGATGCTTAGCATACTTAGATTCAACGCAAACTTGACATTTTGATTTATTGCACTCAAATTTAGGCAAAACATTTAAGTTAATCAGTTTTCGCAAGGTTTTGTTATTAACGTGTCCCAAACGTTCATGCCATAAACATTTAGACTCAAGCAAGTAAGAAGAAGCAGAATCTTTATTCATATCAACTGCAATTACATTGAGTTTAAAAAGGCCCTCAGTGAGGTAACCTTTTCCTACATACATCTCATTCTTACTTACTACAACTTTATCAGAAACAAATACACATTTGAATCCATTCTTAGTCAGAACTGGTATAGAAACTAGGTTCTTTCGCAATTCCGGAACATACGAGACCCTGTTCAAAGTTACCACCTTGCCTGATGTCATCTTTAGGAGGATCTTGCCAGTTCCTTCCACCTTTGCAACAGCGGAATTTGCCATAAACAACTTCTCGTCTGTAGGTGCTGGAGTATATGATGAAAATAATTCTTTGTTGGCACAAACATGGCATGAGGCACCAGAATCTATCCACCATTCTCTTGGATTTCCAACCAAGTTGCATTCTGAAAGCATTGCACAAAGATCGTCCATCTCTCCTTTGGATTCAGCCAAATTTGCTTGATCCTTCTTCTTGTCCTTCTTGGGACCCCTACATTCAGTAGCCTTATGACCACGTTTGCCACAGTTGAAGCAGCTTCCATTGAATTTCTTCTTAGGAGGATTGCTCTTTGGACCAGATGCTTTCTTTCTTTTCTTTGATTTTGTGGGATTTTCTTCAACAATATTTACTCCAGATATTGCTGAATTACCACGCGATCTCTTTTCTGCGGCCTTGTTATCCTCTTCGATTCTCAGCCTTACCATGAGATCTTCAACAGTCATCTCCTTGCGTTTATGTTTCAAGTAGTTTTTGAAGTCCTTCCACAATGGAGGTAACTTCTCAATAATTGCAGCCACTTGAAACGCATCATTCACAACCAATCCTACATTAAAGATTATGTGAGTATTAAGAATAAACTTAATATTTCCAACATAGGTATTAAATAAATTTATACCTTCAGCAAGGAGATCATGGATTATGACCTGCAATTCTTGAACTTGGGTGACGACGGTCTTACTGTCTATCATCTTATAGTCCAGAAACTTTGCCACAGTAAACTTCTTCATTCCGGCATCCTCTGTTTTGTACTTCTTTTCTAAAGCATCCTAGAGTTCTTTTGAGGTTTTCATATTACTGTACACATTGTACAGATCATCCTGCAGGCCACTCAGAATATAATTTTTACACAAAAAATCAGAATGTGTCCATGCTTCTGTTACCAAGAATCGTTCTTCAGGCGGAGTTTCATCCGACATAACAGGAACGTTCTCATTAATGAACCTCTGCAGACTCAACGTAGTCAGATAGAAGAACATATTTTGTTGCCATCTCTTGAAGTCGACTCCAGAAAATTTTGCAGGTTTCTCAGCCGGTGCTAGGGCAGCATTTGAACGATTGTGTGCAACCGATGTTGTTGCAGCACTTACTGTTCCAGCATTTACTTGACTTGAATTAGTCATTTTTCTATCACAAATGGCAGATAAATTTAGTATGTGAAATACTACCAGTAAAGACTAAATCCTTACACAGACTATTTCTGATTTAACGATAAAGTTTTTATGTTCTTTTAATCGTTAACCGAATGAATTTTAAAAATTCAAATAGAGTAGAAAACCATAAAGGTTTTAATCTCCAGAAACCTCAAATACAGAAACTATTAAATTTCTTAAGATTGTTATCTCTTGTATTCAGGTTAGTCAAAAATACAGAAACAGAAAAAAGTTGAAATTGACAAAATGATTTTTAATCCGAGTCCACAGAAACCACTGTGTTTCCTTAAGAAATTTAATATCCTCACTGTACCCGAGGTTGCAGATTAATTCCTTCCAAGATAAAACGGATTAACCTGTTAAAGAAGTAGCGGTACCTCAAACTTCAATAACTTCAGCGAACGCAAGAACAGCAACAAGAGCACACACAGACTTAGTCGATCGACAATTTTATTTATGTAAGAAAATATATGCAGAGAGGGAAAATTTCAGTGTTTGAAAAAACGACAAAGACCTCTTATTTATAGCCATTTGCAGCAAGGAACGCGTCTGTTCAGAAAATCTGTTCAGACCCATTTTTTTCAGAACATTGTGTCCTTTGGGAAAAGTAATGACTTTTCGAAAGGAATACCGTTTGGGAAAAGTAACGACTTTTTGGAAGGATTACCGTTACACGTAAATTTCAAATAAATTCAATTGCGCCAAATTAATTCTGTTATTTAATTAACATTCTGAATTAATTTATAAGAGAAAGGAAATGATTTAACAAGATTGATTAAATAAATTTTATCCAAAAATATTATCAATCAATCACATCATTTGCCAAATCCAAATTCGAAGCCGAAGCCGAGGCCGAGGCCGAGCGAGCGACGACGACGGCGTGAGGGGGTACCTTCTTCTTAACCTTTTAAGAACTAAAGGAAGTGTTTCCTAATATAAGGACAACAATTTCCTTTCTTCTACCGATATGGTAAAAATGACCTTTCATTTGCACTTTTGCAATGATGACTTTTCATTTTCCCTCCAAAATTGGTTCCCCTTTTTCATTGGTTCTTCCACTTTCCATTTTCTTTTTTTATTTCCCATTCACACTTTGCTAAACCCAACAAACTTCAAATTTGCAATGCACATATTGGCACATAACAGACAGCCACCAATGATCTCATAGACAGGTATTCATTTAATCCCTACTAAACTGTGCTTTAATCCCAAAGAATCTACACATTTTATCTACCTTGTTACAATGTTGATTTTGTGTTGTTTAAATATCTTAATGGTGGGCGAAAAGAGCGGGGAAAGGGAGAATTAAAGGTGATGATTTTAAATTCTGATGATGATAAACAGAAGACCCTAAGATCAAAGCCTCTGTAAAGGGTGAGCACATGTGGTTCAAAACTGCACCATAGCATGCCATATGGGAAGTGATGAAAGAAGCTCCTTTGGAGTCAATTGTATCATCACGACATTGAAGGGTGACAGAGTTGTCATGGCTTTCTCTTATGTACCTTAGAATCTTCGTAAATTGTTCTGAGTTAATCTATGATGTATATTGTAATGATATTAGCTTCAGAACATGAGACTTTAAGTTATAAGCCAAATCATTTAGTAAATTTTGTCACTTAGAAGATAGATACTTTAAGAAATCTTGTGTGAAAGTAGACACTTTAGATTTGTCATGTGACGAAATAAAAGAAGAGCTTCTTCGGAGGACTCTTTTCCACTTAATGATTTAGGAGAGACAGACACTACACGGTAGTGTGATGAAATTTGAAACAGAACAGATACCTTACAAATCAGTTTAGGGCCTAACTTTGGGTTGGAAAAATGCAGAGAAATGTCAAATATGAAAGTTTATAGTCCCGAAAGCAGAACATAAACATAATAGGACAAGAAGAGGGAGAAAAAAAGGAGTACCTTGTTCAACATCTCATTACACGTACCTTTACCTTCTCTATAAATTCATCATATACTCGTTCATGTACGTAGGTACGGAACCAGCACAACAATATTTGTCCTACAGGTACAGAAAACTTCAATCATGTGGTCAATTATGGGTATTTTTTTTTGAAGAATCTGCTTGGCCTGATTAAAGAGGAGTGGAAAATGTGCTAGGTGGACAGGATAATCAATGTCAGTATCCTTGCACATAGTCAAGTGATGTAATTTGAAGACAACAGTTCAATAAATTGGGTATAATCACAATATTTGAGTAATAGGTCATGAATCATTAAAACTTTGAAATAAGATTCGTAGTTCTCATAACAAAGGCATACCTTTACTTGTTAATGCAGCAAAGCTATGTGAACATGGAAGTTTTTAGTTGTTTTGTTGATGTTTCTGTGAAGTGAATGTGAGAAATATTTGCTAATTCATGGAGCAAGTTGTAGAAATCTGAATGGTACTATATAGGAAAACTTCAAAACAGAACTATAGAAGATTAAATCAACTATTTTATACAAGAAGTTAAGCATACAAATTCGTACCTGTTGTTAGCTAAGCGAACACTTTTTGAATAATTTTATTGTAGACTATGTTGTATGTTGAGTGATCATCATTGCTCTCAGAAGTCAATGGTCGAATTAGCAGCTTCACACCTTTTGAAGTTTTGGCTCTCGATAAAGCAACATAAAGTTGACCATGGGAAAACACAGGCTCGCGCAAATAAATTCCAACAAAATCCAAAGTTTGACCTTGAGCTTTATTTATAGTCATAGCAAAACATAATCGTATTGAAAATTGTGTTCTTTTGAAAGGAATTGACAATTTTTTATCTTCTGAAGCTAATATGGTATTCTTGGTATAAAAACATGATTGTTCTGAAAATCACCGCTAGCCATTTTTGCACTTATAACATGTGTTTTGAAACTACAACATGTTAATCGGGTACCATTACACAAACCTTCAGAAGGATTTAAATTTTGTAGTAACATCACTGGGCAATTTTCTTTTAAAGTCAATTTGTAAGGTGGCAAATTAGCAGGATTTAAAGTATGGAGATAATCTTCAAACTGGCTTTGATCATTTGGTTCAACAGTTTTATCGATTGCAATAAATGATCTTGCAGTATTTGGAAATTTAGATACCAGCATATCATTTATTTCATGAACATAAACATTTTTGGTTGTTAAAATTACATGAGAAGCTAAGGAGGAATAATCATGAAACAGTGAATCTATATCAGGGTATGTTACGTTAACTAACACTGGTAAGGATTGTTCTTCAGTAGTAAAAGGAATGAGTAGAGAACTGGGAATTTCAACTTTATCCTCGGAGTTAAGCTTTTCTTTTCCGTCACCAATTCTCATCAAGTACTCTGAAAAAGCAGGGTCTGTTTTTGCGCACATATTCTCTGATAGATGTAATTTTTCAAGTTGGTTCCAGATTTCTGAGTATAATAAACTTTGAGAAATGAAGTCTTCCTTTTTCCCATTTCAAACAACGGGAAGAGTTTGTCTAAAATCGCCTCCTAAAATGATCACTTATCCACCAAAAAACATTCTCATATCCATCAGATCTTTTAATAATAAATCAAAAGCTTCAATGGTTTTTGCTTTAGCCATTGATGCTTCATCCCAGACAATTAGTTTTGCATCCTGAATCAAACATGCAAGTGAGCTTTGTTTGCTAACATTGCAACTAATAATTTCATCAACATTAATAGGGATCTTAAAACGTGAATGAGCAGTTCGTCCTCCAGGAAGAATAGAAATTGTGACACCAGAACTTGCAGTTGTTAATGCTACAAATCCTTTAGATCTTATTGTTGCTAATAAGCTTCGGTATAAGAAACTTTTGCCAGTTCCTCCTGGCCCATCAATAAAAAATTCTCCTGCTTTATTAGAAAATATTCTATCAACAATTACAGTATAAGCTTTTCATTGTTCTCTATTCAGTTTTTTCTCCAATAACAAGTCCACTTCGGAAACTCTTATACTTCTTTCAAAATGAACATCTTTTGCCTCTTTTTAGATTGCAGAAGATTGGATATTCTCCGAAACAAGCTTATATTCATTTATATCATGCCCCATTGAGTGTAACTCGTCATTAATATGGTTCAAAACTCTATGTCGAACATCTCTCAGTTCAATACTTCTCAGGTTTTAAAATCTTCAGACATAGAGTCTTCAAATTGTTCCCATAACATTTTTGGATTAGTAGGATTACAGTAAACTAATAATGTAGCGAATAATCGTCTTAAACTATATGGTAATTGATAACTTACAGCTTAAATCATACAACCAATTAAGCTATTATCAGAATGTAGTAATCCCCCTTTTTCTGCAGATTCCCTAAATGTAGTATAATATGTTCCATTGACCATACGAAGATCTTCATATGATTTTGGACCTCTGACATTCATAAGTAATAATCTAAGATAATAACTCTCTTCTTATGTTGGATGACATGTCACAACACGTCTAATCACTATAAAGATTGGTAGTCTTCCTATCAACAGTCTTCACCATTTTCAATAGATGCTTAATTGCAGTATTATAGCTAAATACGACCCCATGGTTAAGCAAAAAATGCTTTTCTATCGGCCGAGAGCAAAATCCACTTTTTTGGAATATTTGTATTCACATTTTTTCCACAAAGAAAGCTATGAACAAAATAAAGTAAACACAATGATTCGTTATTGCAACAACTTCCCACAACCTCAAGAATTTCTTTTCATCTCATTTTTGTCTTAGTTGACATATTTTCGCCATCATACACTTCTTCATTATGACAATTTAAGTCGGTGATGATAGCAAACTCCTTCTTTCCAAAACAAATCGGCATGCCACTATAATTTAACCAAATTTCTTCTTTTCGATGGCTATAAATTTGACGGCGAAGAAATTGGTAGACTAAACTCATTTGAAATCTTATACGATCTTCAAGTTGTAAGTAATTTTCGAAAATAGAAGATCGAAAGAACTTTGCCAATTTTTGTTTTTCTAAAATCGTTCTAAATTTAGAAAACTTATGTAACTCCGACTTAACAGTTAAAGAACCTCTTAAGTTTGGATACCTATCAATCATTGACTCCAAATTGTAATTTGCATACCTAATCGACTTCACAATGAAGTTATCGGGTGAAGGACTGAGCGGAGATAATTCAACAATAGGAGATGTCTCCTTTTCTGGAATGGCTATATCATCTTGTTCCTCCTCAACTACTCTATCATCTCTTTCTACATTTGTAGAAGAAACATCTATTTCATGTTCTCTTTCTTCTTCTATAGATTTTTTCAAATTTGTGTTTTCTAGTTCTTCTTCTTCTCTTTGTCTTTGTGTTCTGATTCACCTTTCATACGTTTTAATAGGAGTTGTTCGTTTTTTCCTTGGAGTCATGGATGCACAATCTATATATAAAAACAATAATATCAAAATGTAATAATAAAAAAAGACAATTCATTATCATTTAGATAATTTTGAAAGTTAGTTTCAAAACCACATAAAGAAATAGGGTAAACAATTATAAATATATCATCAAAATTTGGTTGGATGCATGTTATTTGAACTATATATGCAAATCATCTATATGACATCTTGTTTGGGATTGAAGTATAGTAATTATTGTTGTTGTATACAAAGCATACTATAAAATAAGGTAACAACAACATCAGGAAGTGACAAAACCATACTACACTTTTCCTCTTAAATCATGAACAAAACCATAGGCTTGAAAAAAATGAATATGTTACTAGTTACTATAATACATTATGTGAAACACACCCATCAAGAGTTAACGAACATCATCATAATATTGAAAGATAACAACCAATACAAGTGCTCAACTACGAATGATCAAACTAACTTAAGACTAAGAAAAATAAATGATCTCTAAGAACAACATTCTCTATAAGATGAGCAACAATTAAAGGTCCATGAAAGACACCTCTAATGTCTCAAACATTTACCTCAAAAACAACCAATTTTTTTTTCCTACAGGGTACAAGAACCTAAAACAGGGCAAAACATTAAAATGCAGACATTAAAGAGCTATCAATCACCGCATAGAAGAAGATAAGAACAACTCCACATAGATAACAAAAAAAAACATAAGAAGGATCAATGAAAGCACACAAATCTTGTGTAAAAGACCCACTTTTTTTTCCGCAATAAAACCCTACCAAGCAAAATCATTAAACCCACAAACTTCCATATGCTAAAGACAAAGAAGGCCTAATAAAACCCAATGGATTTCAATCTTTACAATCTCAAAAACCTAACAATGAAAGAAAAGAAAAGAGTGTTACCTTGAGGTAGATGACGGCTATGACGAAGAAGACCAAGACAAAGGTATTGGAAGTCGCCAACAATTTTTTCGCAACAATGTCGTCTCCCTCTGCTACAAGCTGTTGCAAGGAAGAAAAAGAAAGACAATTGGGAATGGGTTTCAAGCTGTTGCAAGAAAGAAAAAGAAAGACTATTGGGAATGGGTTTATTTGAATATTTTTAAAAGTTTAGAAGTTTTAAATATTACATTTTAATCCCCAATTATCTTAATCACTAATTAAGAAGGGGTTTGACTTAGTTAGTTTTTTTTGTCACCAATTTAAATTTTAGGATTTTTTTGTCACCTTCTCCTCAATTAACTGAGTTAGTATCCTTAGTGTTTAATCAAAGGTTTGGAGTCCAATTTGAGGTCTCCCTTTCGTTCACTGTCCACTGGTGCTCGTCGGAGCCCGGTGAAACTTGGCTTGTGGTGAAGTCGCTGCTCTGCTCGTCTAGTCTCAGTTTACTG
The DNA here is from genome assembly GCF_019186545.1 of Solanum stenotomum. NCBI lineage: Eukaryota > Viridiplantae > Streptophyta > Magnoliopsida > Solanales > Solanaceae > Solanum > Solanum stenotomum. The sequence continues at coordinate 4,362,600 of NC_064289.1, forward strand.
CCAGGAAAAAGGTAATACTCCTCCCCTCATCCATGTCTTATTTTGATTTTGGTATTATGTGATGAACACTTTTCGGTTCTCGAGTTTTCTTTTATGTTTCTTCTTTATTTCGTCTCTACTTTTGATTGAAAGTCTATTTGGTTTGAATATGGGTTGTCGTATTTGTTTCCTTCGCTGTTTAGTTTTCTAGTTAATCATCTTGTTATTCGCTATTTGTTTTAAGATAAATGTATAAGTCCAAATATCTAGCTATTTAGATTTACCTTTTGTATATTTCACGCCCTTAGTCTCGAATCTATATATTTGAACCTTGTCAGGTTGTGTTTGCTTACTTTAACTTGTCTTCAATCATAGGCCTCTTCATTATTTGCTACTGTATGTCGCGCGATTCGAATAGGTGTAGGATCATGAAGGATAACTGTTAGGCGTTATGTTTGCAAGCCTGGAAATTGTCATTTATGCAGACTTTACTTGATGTGCTGCAAGTTTGTGCCTCTGCTGGTCGTTATCTTTGTTTGATCTTGCTACGTTGCTCATGTTTCCTTTCAAATTTTTTTTAACCCATTATAGTTGTTGATGTTATATTTCTGTTGTTTGCTCAAAATGCTTAGACTAATATTGAAATCATGCCCTTGAATCCATGATTAAGACCTTGGCCGAGTCGTATGTCTTCGTTATTCTTCGCTTTAAATCTGCATAGTTGAATGTATGTCGAATTTGATTTGTCTATGCCCTCTTTTGTATTGTCAAATACTTTGACTAGATTGTATCATTTTCCCCTCGTAGCTCTAAATATTTTAGCTCATCTTGCCATAGTTTAACTAATTATTTGAGGATTTACTGTTGGCTATCCAAATCTTATATTTGTTGTTTATGTTTTTCTTCCACCGTAAGAGTCATTAGTGTAGCACCATATTTGGACTTTGCTCCTTGAGGTTTCTTTAAGAAAGTTAAAATATGCATTTCCTAAAGTTTTAGTCGCATACTTGAGCTTAATATATGTCCTTTAAGATCTTAACTCTCATGTTTTGCCGGTGTTAAGTTCCTTTAAATATTTCTCTCGTGTTAAAAGGTTAAAATTTATCAGAATTTTCCAGTGCCTTGCATGTCTTGGAATGTTGTTATGAGGCTATGCCAATGAACCCCCTAGTTGGTTATTGTCTTTAGGAAATTTGGTGTCTAATTTAGTAGTAGTTGTATTGTCATTGACTAAGTTTGGTAGCTCCAACTTACTCTATGTTTAATGAGTTTCAAAATATTTGCACAACTGCGTCAAACGTTTTGTTAGCATGTGAGCATTACGCGTGTCTTTGAAGTTTTAATTTAAGTTCATTTGAAAATGACCATCTTAACAAGATATTTATATATTATTCAACATATATTAGTTATTGTCATTTTGATTTTTTCTTTTCTACCTTCTGTTTCAATGTTAAAATTGCTCAGTTTCGATCATTAATTTCTCTTCTCTCTCTTCTCTTTTTCATGAAAAATCCATCCGAGTTTCTTTTTGGGACCCATGACTCCCTGCATTCTCTTGTTGGGCTGAAACCCGACAACTCGTCCGAGTCGGCCCTCACGAACGGGTCCCAAAGCTGAAAAATACGAAGCATATCTGGAAAGTCGAAGGGAATAGGCACAAAAAGCCCACTTTTTATTTTTGAAGAAGTTGTATTTTGTTATTTTGGGCCTAAGCCCTTGTCATCTTACTATTATTATTTTTGTTAGAAATTTAGGACAGGTGAAAGAATTGTGCCTAAGGCCTAAAGATAAAAAATATGTTTCTTTTTATGCTAGTTTAGGACAGGTACAGGTGATTTGAATGGGCCCAAATACTGGCCCAGGCGAATAGAAATCAGATTTGGGCCCAAATCTCTTTCCCTCTTTGTCTTACTATGTTTGTTTACCTGTCATTACTTGCTGTTAATCTTAAGGTTACAACAATTTAATCTTTCCGACAGATAGCCATTCTGAACTAATTTTCTAAAAAATAAACTAATTAAGCATTCACTTCCTTCGATATAAAAATATAATCTTGTAAAAGTGTTGAACTTAAGCGATATCTCACTTAGATAGCAGTCCCATATTTCCTCTCTTTTTTCCCCCCTTTAAAATGGTTCCAACTATAAAAAATAAGGAAATTTTTCAAAAGAGCAATATTTTAGCTTTTAGTGGGACTCTTTAGCAGCAGTTTCATTATTTATTAAAAATGTCATTATTTTAGTTTGTTAAGGGATTAGTTATGTATTTATTTTATTTTGATTAATTTGAAAGAATATAAATAATTAATAATAGAATAGAGAAAATCATGGAACAAAAAAATTTTAAAAAGGTAAAAAAGATTTTAAATACAAATCAGTTACATTTTGAAAAGAGCATAAATAGCCATCTTTTCGTCGAGCGTTTTTTTGCTTCATTCTTAAGAACATCAAAAAAAAAGTCTTACGAATCATTCATCTGATAACTTTCAAAACTTCTTCAAGTTGAATACGACATATTTTTGAAACAGAATTTTTCAAAATTGACAACTATAAATTTGTCGCATCCAGTGAACAATCGAAAAACAATAAGGTATTTTTTTTATTTTTTTATTTGTTTGGATGAGATATTCGTATATGTCGAGTACAAGAGTGTTGTTTTTTAACCTGATTGAATTAGTGAAATCTTTGTATGCATTGGGATTTATAGCTTTTTTCGGATGTTTTGTATCCAAATTATGATGTATAACGAATGAAATTGTTTATTTTTTTTAGTTAGTAGCTGTTTTTTCTGTTTGAATGCATACAATAATTTGTATCCCATTAAGTTAATGTAACTAATCGATCTTGAACTATATATTGAATACAACAATATATGAATACCAAAGTGAGATGAAAATACAAAGTTATAAATACAAAGTGAGATTGAATATAAAGTTGTGAATACAAAAGAAATACTCTCTTCATTTGAGATACAAAGTGACTTTGAAAGGTAAAATACAAACTAATGGACCATGAATTATATGTTGAATACAACAATATATGAATACAAAAATGAGATGAAAATACAAAGTTATAAATACAAAGTGAGATTGAATATAAAGTTGTGAATACAAAAGAAATTAAATACTCTCTTCATTTGAAATACAAAGTGACTTTGAAAGGTAAAGTAGGCACATAAAATACAAAACTTGTTGGTATACAATTAGGTTGAATACAAAACAAAAGAGAAATACAAACATGTTCACATATAAATTGAGATTGAAATACAGAATACCCAATAAAATACAAAATTGTTAGCATACAGTTAGGATGAATACAAATTAAGAAGGAAATACAAACATGTTGGTATACTAATTGAGATTGAAATACAATGCAACCCTTGGGTAATACACAAATCAAATGAGGGAAATTCCCCAAATTTTTGAATATTATTTGGTATACCTCTAGTAATTCTGATTGAATCAGTCATTGTAGACAATCGGATGTTTTCCCCATAATCTAAAACCCTAAAAGCAAATTTTGATATTATCAAATTTTAAAATGTATTAAATATCAAACAAAACAAACATATATATGAATTTCTAGAATCTACAAAATCTGAAAAATTAAAAGAAAATCACAAAAAAAAAAATTGAAATTAATAAATATATGATGAATATTTAAACAAAATCACATAAAATTTGGAAAATTTGACTGAAAATCCGTAATGTATAGAATCGGTGATTTAAACATCAAATAAAAAAAATCAAAATTGATAATGAAAATTACCTTGCCAACCGAGAAATATGCTTGAATTAATAAAGAGATTTCGTTTAACAATAAAGAAAATTTCTTGATGAACAACAATTTAGCACTTTGAAGAAAGATAAACTTGAAACGTGAAAGGTGGGGAAGAAACGTGAAAGTTGGGAAAGAAACGTGAATGGTGATGAAAAAAGGTTAATGGTATTGGTTTATTTTATTTTTTTCACTTTAAACGGTTATTGATATATAATATAGTCTAATATAGGACTCTTTCCATAAATAAAATACTAAAATCTGAATACATATTATTTTATAAAATTATTGTCATTCTTCCATTTTAAATAAATATTTTAAAGTGTTGTTATTTTGACTAATTATGTTATGTATTATGACTTAATTGCTAATTTTCCCTAAAAATTACTCAATTCAAATTAAGTTAATTTTTAGCCAAATAATTAATTGCCGGATAATCGCGCATTAGCGGGCATTTCGGGTGCTTTCAAACCCTTTCCGAAATGCTAATAAGAACCCCGAACCCCCTTTAAATATTTTCATTAGATTTACTGTTTTAATCTTTTGAAAAATAAGTTTTCTTAATTTCCCTTAAAAAATTAAGTGGCGACTCTAAACCAGTCTAAATAATATGTTTTTAAATAAAACAGCGCCCACACACACGCGCGCACACAACAAAAAATTACATTGTATATATAAGGTATTTATAAAAAAAATTAGTAACAATATAGGCAACTCAAAAAAAATTAAATGGTCCTATGTATATGCAGATATTATATAACCATGTATATATGATGTATAACTATGTATCATAAATGTATATACATTCATATACACAGTTATATAATATTTATACATTGCATTAGTTCATCATCCTTAACAAATTAACCTTTTCAGTAAAAACACGTAAATATTATGTATGATTAAGTATCCTAAATTTAAATATTATTTCTAAGCTTCATAAACATTTTGAAATTTATCTAATATGTCAGTGTAAAAATTGTTATTAGATAAGATTTCTTATTGATCATTTTAAACTATATATCAATATAACTTTTATGAGCTGAAATAAGTCAATTAAAAGAAGTTGAGTTAATAAATAAAAGTGTCAATATTGCGCCAAACTTGAACAAATTAAACGAATTTGTTTAGGTCTGAAGGACTAATATTTCAAAGTTGTGGTCCATGAGGATATTCATTGCAAATCTTCTTTTCTAAATATATAGGCTAGTGAAATGAAACTTCTTCTATAATAAAGGAACTTAAAGAAGAAAAGAAAAACTAAACCTACTTCAAATTTTGAATTCATCTTTAAATTGCATGTAGCCATTAACTTAATGTTAAAAAGAAGTATAATAATGCTAAAAAAATACAATAGCCTTGCCCTTTACTATTAGATACATTGATAAGTTGATACATTGCAAATTATAAAATCTAATACACAATATCTCTCAAAACTTTTTGTGTGTTGTATCAATGCATAATAGATACATTGTAAATTTCGGCTCATGTTTCTTCATCTTCAAGTACAGACTAATGAGGATATTCATGATGTATCTTCTCAAAAGTTTTGATAATTTTGAATAAAAATTGAAAGAATCTCCAATGAACTAGAAGAAGAATTTTTAATCTCAAATTTTTTTCTATAACTTTGCATCAAATTGAAAGGATCTTCAATGAACTGGGAGAAGAATTTTGGATCCGGCTCCTCTCTATTTTCCCCAAGTTCTAGCTTTGATTAATGACATATGGCATAGGTTAGATTTAATGACTTAGATTTAATTAATTAAAATATATCTCTAACCATGATTTAGATAGTAAATATATATATTATTATATCAATTAAAAATAGTCCTATTATTTCTCCCCCTTTCTCTTTGTTCCCTCCTAGTCCAATTGTTTCTCTCTTTTCTCCTTGTTCCGATCGGTAAAATCTTTAATCTCCATTTCAATAAATGACAGCAAAATAGAAAGAAAGTGTTTTTGACTCTCTTTCAATCAATTTTCGGTGTTTCTTTAATCTCCATTTTCAATCAATTTCCATCTCCATTTTTTATATCTCTTTTCTCCCTATTCCTTCCAAAATAGAAAATGTTTACTATTCAGTGTCTAGTATGCTTGATTAAATTTGAATTCATATCGAAAAATATATTAGGAAATAAAACGCTCCCTAATAAAAATGACTTTATACCTGAGAAAATTTGAATTTCTGAGACCTCTGATTAAGGACTGAGGGATACTTACTACTTCCCGACAATCCTCATTGGTAACATGAAAGTGTTTGTTTTTTGGTTGAAAAAGGATGATTATATATATATAAAGTCATAGACACCTATTGTATGAAGACTCCCACCAATAGCACTTTCTATTTTGTAAAATCTTTAATGTTCATTTTAATTCCCCTTTTCGGTGTTGCAAAATGACAGCAAAGAAAATTCTTCAGGGAATAGAGAGAAAAGATTAAAATAATTGGAATAATAGGACTATTTTTAATTGATATAATAGTATATTTATTATCTAAATCATGGTTAGAGATATATTTTAATTAATTTAATCCCAGCCATTAAATCTAATCTATGCCATATGTCATTAATCAAAGCTAGAACTTGGGGAAATAGAGACAAGGAAAATTGAGAGAAGCCGCATCCAAGAATTTTGAATCTCAAAAAAATTTCAACAATTTTGAATAAAAATTGAGAGGATCGTCAAACAATTGTAAAGCAACGCTCGTCTCAATAATGTATAAGATCTCCAGATTTTCCTCACCTCATCGATCTCCAAGTTGCAATGGCTAATTCAACATCCATGAAAGAATTATTTTGTCAAACAACTATTCATAACTCACCTCACTTTTTTTTATTTTTGAATGTCTCAACAAAATAGAGAAATTCAGGATGTATCAACTCAATTTTTCAATGATTTTCAATCAAAATTGAAAAGACTTTTGACAATTTGGGAGAATAAATTTGAAATTTGAATTTTTTGAAGTTGTTATGTTTTGGGTGACAACAACATACGTAATTGCGTGATTTATGGATAAGATATTTTATTTTACGTTTCTATTCTTTTTTAAGCGCAACAGAAAAGATTTTGTTCCCCTTTTTTAGAGCAACAGAAGGATTCTTCTTGTATCAGAATTAATTTATTCAGATGATGACTTATGTATCCGGATGGTGATTTATGTATCCGAAACGGTACCAAATTTTAAGAGATTATTGTAATTAGAAAAAGAGTAGGAATATGATATAATTTACTCTTTTACACTATGAAATTTATGTAAGTTATACAAAAATAAAGACTTTTGTTTTAGAGTTATTCATCTGATAAGCATAAAACTTCAGATTGTAAAATGTTTTCACTGCATAAGAAAAAACTGGAATTGAAAGTCGGTTCGAATATAAAACCCAAATTAATATCACTTTTATTAACTTTAGACACGAAAATATTGCATAAAAAGTACACACAAATTAAAAGCTTAAGCATAATCCTCAGAAGAGGTACTTCACAGCACCAGGAATGTGAGCATTCATAAAGTAATCCTCCCATTTGATGCAACGTGGGTCAAAATTAAGCACTTCATCCATGTTGATTTCCTTCATTCTCAATCTTAATTTTTCAGTATTAACCTCATCAAAACTGTAAAATAAGTATATGCTTAACATTAATGATGTTGGTGTATCGATCGATCAGTTATATATATAATTGGACAAATACACTTAGAAAGAGAGAAATTATAACGTTACGTACGTATTCATTCATACCTTCCAAAGAAAAACACGTAGGGTTCGTATAGTTCAGTGAGACGTATAGCCTTATATATCTTCTTTTTCATAAGTATATAGGTTTTGTCAAAGCGATGGCATGACACTTGATTCACAAACTTTAACATCTGAAGCATTTAAAAACATGATCAAGTTAGCATTTGAAAGTGTAGCTTGAAAAAAAAAAAAACACGATCAAGCTAAGTTCGTTCACGTACGTACTAGTTATGTAGAATTTAAATTATCAAGGGGCGTTGAATAAAACACAAAGTAATTTTGCAACCTTTAACAGTGGCAAATAATGAGTTGAAATGTGTTTGTGATAGCTAGTCATGCTGCTAAATGGACGCATAGGAGCCTTCACTTTGATAGTTTTCCCATCTTTATTAGCCCATGGATTTTTCGAGAAGTAGTGAAACAAGTAAAGCACGAAGTCTGAAATTTTTAGAGGATTGTTTAAAGATGAGCTGCTGTGATAAATAACTACTTCTTCAGAATGTTGATTTTCATGTGTTATAACCGCAGCAAGGATTGCGTTCACCACCATATCTCCTGGAATCTGCATGTAAGTAATAAGAATTAATCGTCAGAGCAACGAGTACATTTAATTAGTCCGTCCCTAATTAAAGAGATGCTCATGAGTAGAGATAGAAAAATCACAGTACACCTTTTCCAAAAGCCAAAAGAAATGAAAAACATAAAATTTATTTACCACATCAAGTTTTGAGTAAGGATCACCATGGTAGAATTTCAGTGCACCTTTTCCATAAGCTAAAAGAAATGAATCCACTGTTCTGTTGTTATTAGAAAAATAACATAAAAGTAAAAGAGGAGAATATATATATGTAAAATATGCAAAATGACGATTATAACACTTACTTCACTCCTTCAATCCATCCAGGAAATGGCTCTTTGTAGGTACTAGTTATAATCGTTGGACGTATGATAACAACCTGTAGATTCCCCTTCAAATGTCCCAAAACCATCTCTCCCATTGCTTTTGTGAAAGAATATGTGTTTTTCCATCCATGTAACCTTGCCCTAATTAATTATTAAGATCAAATTTCATACCATATGTTAGGAAATTGGTTGGAGAAGCCATCTTTAACGTCCTTTTAAGGCCTAGCCCATTTAATAGAGTAAGTCTACTTATTGAATTTAATATTTGAATTTTAAATGAAACAAATTTTTTTGTATGTTCAGCATTATAAAAGTGTTAATGAAAGAAATTGACTAAGCATTTCTAGAAGTAGCGGATTTATGTTTTTTCTAACACCATATGCATTGTTGTAAATGCTACAAGTATATATTATGAATTTAATTTCTTTTTTATATATGACTTCATGAACATATATCTTGTAATAACCTTTGTAGGCCGAGTTCTTTCATAGCTATTGTCAATTCTTTTGCTGTCGCATTTTGAGCTCTAAGTTCCTTAAATTTGATTGCTATCACGCTCCTTTCCTTATCCATATCCAAATAAGAGTTTTTGTTGAGCGTCTCACCCATAACAAACGATTTTTCTGATAATATTCCTGTTGATTTGCCGCAAACATAAGCTGTATATAAAAACACAAGAGTTTATGTTTCATGCATCGATGATATATATTAAAATATTTGTATAATTAAGAACGGAGATGAAAAATCATAAACTCACCGGTAGATACATGAAGAAGCATTTTTACTTTTTTACAACTCTTAGCAAACTTGAGGACATTCTTGGCCCCCACTACATTTATATTCATTGCAATATCATATCTATTCAAACAGAATTGAAATGAAAAATTAGCAAAAAAGAAAAGAAGTGTACAAATATTTTTTATAAATAAACTAGAAAAAATATATTAATTTGTATATATATGTACCTCTCATCAAAGTTGGTGGTAGCAGCAGAGTTTATGATTATATCAATTTCTTTGAACATATGCTCTCTCAATTGAGAGTTTTTAATTCCCATATTTTTTTTTGAGATGTCACCTGAAATTGGTAGCACCTTGTCCTCCACCAGAGAGCTGAGATATATTGTACCCATCCTTTCCCTTATAACATTAAATAATCCAGACATTACAACCTGTGTGAATTAGGAGTGTTAAATGAGCGAGTTAAAAAGTAAAATAAAAAAAGAATGCTTGCAATTAAATGATCTATATTATCGATCAAATAAAAACTAAATGGAATCACAAACTAAATTGGTCCTTATAAGCTTATTTACCTCATTGATAAAGCGTTGTCTAGCAAAGTTGTTGTCTGAAGCTCTTATGAGAAGGTAGAGTTTCTTCACATTTGGTTGAACTCGAAGTATCTTCTCCACAAGAACTATGCACATATGTACATTTTGTATAAACAAATGAAATTAAGTTAATTATAAGGAACTAATTAATTAGTACTTTAATTTAATTAAACAAATCGATATATGGAGATAGTAGATCGAGGTCGAGAGAGAGTACTCTTTGCAAGGAAACCGGTAGCACCGTTAATCAAAATAGTCTTGCCGTGGAACTGCTCTATTGTACGTGATTCCATCACCTAAGCTTTTTTTTTTTTTTTTGTGGCTAATTTAGAAGACCAAAATTAAGTACTATGAAAGTACAACTTGTAATTGATGTATGGATCCTTGCAAAGTAGTAGCACTTATATATAGCGGATAATGAAACATGTAAGGTAAGTGGTTATTATGCTAAAGTGTGGGAATCGAATCCTAACCAATAAGGTGAGAGTTCATATAGCCAATCAACTGAGCTATTAAAATTTTTCTGAGATGGCTACGTTTAGTGATACAATTTTCATTAAATTATTAATGAATTAACAATTTAGTATTATGGATATTATTATATTTTTTTGTTACGATTTATTTTTAAAATAAAAGATAACTTTGTGACAGACTTATACATCCACTTTTAGTCCATGTTCTATTTGTGACAGAAAATATGTGATATATATATAAAAATTGTATGATTTCGGTGAATATAAGTTAAATCTAATATTGAGCTTAACCTATGTATGCGAAGAATATTAATTTTTTTTATACTATCTAATTATTTTTATATATCCTATAATCCTAAGAGATAACATATCTTATATATTTGATAATGGAGGCTAAAATAACAGAAGAAAAATTCCTATACAAAAGGTTTACGGAGAAAAAAAATATAGTGTAGGGATAACCTCAATTACAATTACGTCTCGAAATTCTTTTTGAATAAATTATTGTCTTTTGCTAAAATTAATCCATTTAACACATGCTTACGTTATTATCTATCTTCTACCCTAGGTTCTATAAAGGGTGAGAGTATTCATTCCAATTTCCTCGCGAAAAATATCACATAATATATAAGGTATTTCTTAAAATTTGAATCACTGTCATATATATATATATATATATATATATATATATATATATACTCTATTTATTCAATATTTATACATTACACCCCTCAACGAATTGATTTTCTCAATAAACACACATAAATATTATGTATAATTTATCCTAAACTTAAATACTATATTTAACCTTCATAAACGTTTTGAAATTTATCAAATATGTTAATGTAAAAACTGTTATCTGATAAAAAAATTTCATTGCTCAATTTGAACCACATGTCAATATAACTTTTATAAGCTGAAGTGAGTCAAATTAAAAGAAGTTTGAGCTAATAAATAAAAGTGTCGTTAATGGGCCCAAACTTGAAAAAATTAAACTAATTTGTTTTTGCTAATTTGCCACCTCTAAATTGATATATACTGTCTATGTAGCTTATTTTGGGTTGGGAGGTCTAGATTTGAAAGACTAATATTTCAAAGTTGTGGTCCAAGTGGATATTTATTTGCAAATCTTTTTTCTAATTATGTGGGCTAGTAAAATGAAACTTATTCTATAGTACAGGAACTTAAAAGAAGAAAAGAATAACTAAACATACTTCAAGTTTTGAATTCCTCTTTAAATCGTACATAGCCATTAATTAACTTAATGTTAAAAAAAAGAAGTATTATAATGTCAAAAAATATAATAACCTTGTCATGTACTGTTAGATACCTTGATAAGTAGATATATCTAAAATGTTTGATATTAAAAGTTTGTGTAGCATGTGAGTGAAAATCAGAAGTTCAAAAATAAATAATTAAGAGATATTCATATAGCCAATTTCACCATCTAGTCTAGATAAAAAGTAGCTTAGTGTGGCCTAAAAGTACTAGTAGTATTTAGCAAACAAGCTAGAAGAGCGATTTATTAAGATGTGAGTAAAAAAAAACATGACACGCAATAGGGAATGGCCACCAAAAATTAGGCAAAAGTTTCAATGTTGCTAGAATTAGCTTCATCAAAGACAACTTAGACTCAAATTAACCACATTTTATTATCTTAAGGTTTAGACGCTAAAATTTTTCTTTGCTTGAGAGTTCAATATGTAATTAATAATATGTATGCCTATAAATGTGTGAATGTGCTTTCATTTTGTTGTTAATCAGGTTAACTATCAACCAATAATCAGATTTTCTATCACATTAAATATATTCCTTTATTATCTAACTATCAATTAAAAATCAGATTTTTGTATCACAATCCAGACTATACATTCAGATTACTTTATATTCCATTAATATTCATTAGCAACAAGAACCATGATTTTTTTTTTCCAAATATTCGATATTCGCATTGGAGTCTGATAAAATTTGAGTTTGTTTCAAAAAGTCTCACATTGGAGGGAAACTCGAATGTGATATCTACAGTTACTATATTATTCAATACAAATACAAAATTCGTGCAAAAGTTATTGGGTTCACGAAAAGACACATTAGACCTGCTAAATCCTCCCTTGATTGAAAACATATAGCGAGTACACATAAATTAAACAGCCTTCTAATCAAAGCGCTAAAGTAAATCTTATAATGAAACAGAAGCAGCTTGTAATCTATCTAGTAATATGAGCAATGAAAGAATCCATCTCCATTTGATGATCTCCACAATTCTTCATTGATTCTCTTACTTTTTTACCAAATTCAATGGCACGCATTCTCATCTCATCTCCTTCTGTAGAAGCCAATAATTTTTTAACACAGTTTTTAATTGTGGTTGAATCAATTATGTCATCACGACGATCCCAATGCTTCACAACAACTCCAATTTTAAGAACATCTGTCACAAAAACCGCATTTCTTGGCTGATCAAATTGCATAGGCCATGTCGCTATTGGCACTCCCATGGTAAAGCTCTCCATGCACGAATTCCACCCACAGTAACTCATGAATCCACCAGTCGATGTGTGTGCCAATATTTCCAATTGGGGCGCCTAATCTTTAACGATAATTCCCTTTTCTTTTACTCTGTTTTCATACCCTTTTGGGATTTGGACTTCCCCTTCTCCTTTTGTAGCATCTCTCACTACCCAAATGAACTTGTGCTGACTTTTCTCCAACCCGATCGCGATCTCTTTAATTTGTTCAGTAGATAAGCAGGTTGTTGTTCCGAAAGAAACAAGAATCGCTGAATTTGGGGATTGTTTGTCTAGCCACTCTAAACATTCGTGATGAGTTATCCCTGATATAGTCAGTGGATTGAATGGGCCAACAGCCCATTGCTTGTGAATTCTGAGTAACTTATTGAATCTTGCAAGTGTCTCGAGATAAGGACCCTTGAGAACTTTGCAAGCATCATATAAGTTCCCGGAGCTGAATTTGTTACAACTGTGTTGTAACCGCAGATATTCTGCGAATTCAGGTGTGAAACTACTTTTGATAGTTGGAAGTCCTTCCGGAATGTATGTACCAGATGGGAGTAAAAATTTCTTAGCCAATTTTGCAACGAATGAAGGGAGATGGAGGCGGTTTTTGATGGCATCCCAAAACAGAGAGCTATAGCTAAAAACAGAGACAGCATGAAAACAATAGGCTTCCACAATTTTTACAAGACGCCGTGCGTCTTGAACAGTGTAAGCCATCATGGAATCATAAATGACCACAACTCTACGAAAGATTCTTGATAAATGCAGTCACAGGCTCGCGCAACGTTAAAGATGCATCGAGTACTGATACTATGAGTTTTGAGATATTTTTTTTGGAAGAATTATTAGAGGACATAAAAGAAGATGGGGTTGGGAATTCCTGGAAATTAATGTAATTAGCAGTAGTGGCTAAATCCCAACCATGGATTTGAGCCTTAGCGTGAGTAATTTGTGTAGTAAAACCAAGATAATGAATGAACTGGTATATTGTATGATGAAATAAGACAAGAGAGATGAAGAAATTGATTGAGGTGTCCTTGAACTTGGAATGGAACCATAACTATATATAGCAATTTGGTCATGCTTTTTACAACAAGTAGCAATAAGAGAACTCATTTTCTTATACACTTGTTTTTGGCTTTAGAAATTATGTATACAGCCATAACAACAAAAAGACTTGCTTTTATATTGAACATGACAACAGTGAATTAGTACTCCCTTCGTCTCAACTTATTTGACGTATTTCTCTTTTACATATTTCTTAAGAAAACAGTAGACGGCCTCTATAGTTCATAGTTCAAAATAAGTGAATTATTTAAAGTTGAAAAAAGTTATTGAAATTTTGAGAGCGTGGAAAACATTTTTTTCCCTTCTTTTTTCTTCCCTCTTTCTCTTTCAATTTCAACCACCATTCATCAAACCACCACCACATTAATTTGAGAAAATCTTACAAAAACATAATAATGCACTGATTTTGAATAAAACAAAAAGAACCATGCATTGAAAAAAATAAAAAAGAATCATACACTCATTTACAAAATTATTTTTAATTTTTTTTTTCAAGATCTCAAAATTATCATCGCCACCTCGACGGAAAAGATGGAATTCCACCTGATCGTCACTCTCTTTCTCTCTCTCCACCCCCCTCTCTTCCACCAAAACACATTTTATTTAAAATTAAAATTATTAGTTCTAAAAGGATATATGAGAATTCATTGGGAAAAAAATCAGATCAGAGACAGAGTCTCTCAAATTTTTCCGGCGAATGAAAAAATCAAATCAAAACATATAAAGAAGAATGAAAAATCATTCTTATGTACATTTGATTAAATTACAAGTACTACTCCAATTCCTTTTGTTGACATTAATTATAAGCTTCAATACTATCTATTCTTAACATTATTAATATAAAAAAAAAAAACAAATACAAGATTCGCACAAAAATTATTAGATTTCCAAAAACATGCATTATATATGCTAATTTCGCCCCTGATTGAAAATATATGACGAGTACACATAAATTAAACAACCTTCTTAATTATCAAAGCGCTAAAGTAAATCTTATAATTAAGCATACATATAGAAAAAGCTTATATATAATCCCTAAAACAGGTATCTCACAGATCCAGGAATGTGAGTATTCATAAAGTAATCCTCCCAATTAATGCATCGTGGATCAAAATTAAGCACTTCATCCAAGTTGATTTCCTTCACTGTCATTCTTAATTTTTCAGTATTAACATCATCGAAGCTGAAAAAAATAATTGTTTAGCATTAATATTCTTGGATTATTAGTTATATGTAATGCTAAATATTGAACAAAATAAAAGTTACAACGTATGCATACCTTTCATAAAAAAACATGTAGGGTTCGTATAATTCAGATAGACGTATAGCCTTACACATCTTCATTTTCATATTTTCATATGTTTTGTCAAATCGATGAAATGACACTAGGTTCACAAACTTTAGCATCTGAAACATTTAAAAACATGAGTTAGCAATACAATTGAAAGACAACTTCAAAAAAATCTAAATAATTTGATAATTACACTTTAAAAGTATCGTCAATTTTTGTTCACATACTAGTTATAAAAAGATTATCAAGCTCCACATTAAGGTATATATGTAGCGATGATTTTTTCTTATACATATGACAAATCGAACGTTATATGACTGTACAAAATTTTATTGTGCAATTATTTTTGTTAATAATAAACCAAATGATTATTAAGGACGATACTAAATAAAGGTAAACAACTAATATGAAAAATAAACCTTTAACAGCAGGGAATAGTGAATTGAAATGTGTCTTCGAAAGCTTGATATATTGCTAAATAATATAGGCTTTGTCACTTTGATAGTTTTCCCATCTTTGTTAATCCATGGATTCTTCGTGAAGTAGTGAAACATGAAATGTTTTATATCTGAATTTCTTGGAGGGCCTCTTGAAGAAGAGCTGATGTGATAAATAAGCACATGTTGAGAACATTGATTATTTTCATGCGCTAAAATCGCTGCAAAAATTGCGTTCACCACCAGATCACCTGGAATCTGTATAGTGTTTAGACATATGTCAAATATTTAATTGTCAGTTGAAATGTCTAAAAGAAAAAGAGAATGCATCAACTTTAGGAGCTATTCATATATTTACTTTGGCCTTTATATATTATAGATGGAATTAAAAGGTAAAAAATAGCAAGTTGAAATTAATTATAAAAGTAGGAAATTAAATAACTTACCGTATCAAGTTTTGAGTCAGGATTACCATAGAAGAAATTCAAAACACCTTTTCCATAAGCCAAAATAAATGCATCCAATGTTCTGTTATTAGAAAACAATATAAGAAGAGATAAAAGATAGTATAAAAGATATATATATCTTATTAAATTAAACCAATAACACGATTTAATTTGTTTAATTATGTTTTTAACAACCTAAATCGAAAAGTAATATTGTGTCTATAAGTATTTAGTTACCTTACACCTTCAATCCATCCTGGAAATGGTTCTTTATAGGTACTAGTTATAATTGTTGGACGTATGAAAACAAGCTGTAAATTCTCCTTCAAGTGTCCCAAAATCATCTCTCCCATTGCTTTTGTGAAGCTATATGTGTATAGCCATCCATGTAACTTTGCCCTAATTATGTATCAATTATTTCGAGTAAGTTGTATACTAATATTTTCAATTTTACGAGAATAATGAACTTAAGAATTTGTTGCACTTCTTTTGTTGAATTTATCTCATAAATATATCATCTAGGAGTAATAACCTTTGAATGCCAAGTTCTTTCATCGTTGTTGTCACTTCCTTTGGTGTTTTATTTTGAGTTTCAAGTTCCTTTAATTTGTTTGCTATCACACTTCTTTCCACATCCATATCCAAATAAGAGTTTTCGTTAAATGTTTCACCCATAACTAATGGTTTTTCACGTACAATTTCTGTTGTTTTGCTGCAAACATAAGCTGTATATAAAATGAAGAATTTAAAAAAATATGTAAGATAATTATTAATATGATAAAATTGATATCATGAAAAAAAAATATTATAATGTTAGTATATATATTTGATAAATTGGGGCAGCAAAATTAGCCCATCAAAACAAGACCACCTATAAAATTCGTTTAAGTTTGGACAGGTTAATAATCTCCTATTTATTAACTCAATTCATTTTGACATATTTAATTTAACCAATCTAAAATTGATAACCAAATTGACTAAACAGTACTATTAACTTTACCGGTAGATACATGAAGAAGCATTTTCACTTTTGTACAATTCTTTGCAAACTTGAGGACATTCATGGCACCCACCACATTGACATTCATTGCAATATCATATCTATATTAAACAAAATTTAAATGAAATATTAGAGAAAATAAAATTATTTTAATTATTTTTAAAAAAAAAAACTTGAAAACTATATTAACAATTTTATATTTGTACCTTTCATCAAAGGTTGAAGCTGAGTTTATGATTATATCGATTTCATTGTACATCTCGTTTCTCAATTGAGAATTTATAATTCCCATATCTTCTTGTGAAATATCACCTGAAATTGCAAACACTTTCTCCTCCACGAGAGAGCAAAAGTACACACTACCCATTTTTTCCCTTATAATATTGAATAATTCAGATATCATGACCTATACGTGCGTGTTAGTTTAATTTCTTTTCACTAGCGATGTAAAATATATTTAAACAATCAAATATAATTTAAAAGAAACTCGTCTTAATTACCTCATTAGTGAGGCGTTTTCTGGCAGAGTTGTAGTCAGAAGCTCTAATGAGAAGGTAGAGTTTCTTCACATTTGGTTGAATACGAAGTATCTTCTCCACAAAAACTGCATATGTCAATATTATCAAAACAAATGCAACTTTAGTTAATTCCGAGGAAATAAGTAATTAGTACTTTAATTAAACAGATTTGATATAACAAGAGAGAAGAGAGAGTACGCTTTGAAAGGAAACCGGTAGCACCGGTAATCAAAATAGTCTTGCCTTGGAACTGCTCAATTGTACGTGATTCCATTAGGGAGATTAACTATATATTTTTGGCTAATTCAGATAACTACAATTTCGTTCTATGAAAGTGCAACTTGTAATTGATGTAAGGATTTTTTACTTATTATATAGGCGGAACCATGACAGCTTCTTGAAGTTAGTATCAATTTTCTCTTAGATACTTGAATTAATTTGTGTCCTGATATTTTTTACGCAATTAATTGTTCGCGTGTTTTTCACTCATGCAAGACACGTAGAAGCCTTTTTTTTTGGTCATAAAATGAAAGCTATAAATATAACAAAAAGGGGAATTCTTGTACAAAAGGTTTATAGAGCAAAGAGATATTAAGGATTTCTAGAGGATGCAATGCACTATTACCGAAAGTGCTAGCAAGAATCACTTAGAAAGGTGTTATCTAATTTTAAAAAGAAAAGAGAAGAAGATAAGTATATAAGATTTCAGTTTCTAATCTCATAACACTACTATATATAATCTCGGAAGAGAAGTATGAATTCACGCGAACTCGTGAAAGCCCCGGGTTTGTCAATGCTTGAACTGATTGATCTAAGTGAGCTATGAGGTTAGTCTTCTAGGATCAACTTGCTTCAAAGTGTGCCCATTAATTATTTGTTAATTTCAGGAATGATCCTATCAGTGATTATGTACTAGGCTTATCTAATGAATTGAGTCTTCCAAGAAATACGCCCCTGATTGTTGGGACATCCTCAGAATTTAGCCAGAAATTTAAAAAGTTTATAATATCCTTTTTATTTTGAAATAAATTGAATTTTTTCTATTTTTTAATTAAAAGGTATTAAAGTTAAAAGGGTAAAAATGTTCAAAAAGGTAAAATAAAATAGTTATTTTACCATTCTGGCCAAAAGGATTTTTCCCAGTTACAATTACGTCTTGAAAAAAAATTGAACACAAATATACCTCTTCCTTTATCTTATGCTAAAATTAATCCATTTAATGCAGGTTTACGTTGATATCTATCTACTTCCCTAGGTTCTACATATTAGAAATCATAGACATATTTTTTTTTTTGGGTCCATACTACATAGATACACAAATATTCAGATGTATATATAATAAGATTACAATTATTTTGAATTCAATTCTCTTGACTTTAAACTTTGATTCGGTTATAGCTATTAAATAGCCTGATCTTCTCGATAAATACGGAGGAGAAATAATTCTAACAAGTAACAATCAAATAGCCTCAATGAGAGGACCTGACAAATTGAACAGAAGAAAATGATTTTTCTTCGATTGAATATGGTATGTATGAACCCAAATTAAACTGACAATGCACAAAGCACAATTTGGAATAAGAGGTATTAAAAGAGCGAATTAGATTGAGCTTGAACGGACTAAAATAAACTAAATTAATAAATTATGTGTTATTAATTTGTGAAAAAGTTAGTTGAACTGAAATGAATCGAATCGAAATGAGCTAGCATACAAATCATAAATCATGTGTACAAACAATAGCCTATGATTGATAGCCTTAAAATGTTGTCCTGTCAGATTACTTGTGAAGTAGGCATCCATAAAAAGTTTGATAGTAAAAGTAGTGAAAATCAAAAGCAAAGAAATAAATAAGGAAGAGAAATTCATATAGCTAATTTCACCATCTAGTCTAGATAAAGAGTAGCTTAGCATGGCCTAAACATATTTTGGCCAAACCCTAAGCTAACCAAACCTATAATACATAAAAAAAAAAAAAAATTAGAAACGTGGAATATATAAAACTTATAATGCTTGGCCAAACTTCTCAATAATGAGAAGGATTTACTTTCAAAAAAAGTACTTCTTTTTTAGAGCTGATGAAGGTGTTTGGTTATACTTTATAAAATATAGTAAAAACAATTGTTCAATTCTTAAGCAAAAGCTAAAAAGAGTAAAATAGATTCTCCTAAAAATAAGTGCTTTTGATTTTTTTTCAAAACAAGAATACTAATTATGAGATTGATTAATAAACCCTTGTCTTCAATTCTGTGAATGAAAATTCTTATTAATTTCATTTGCCTGTTTTTTTGTGGAATATGTATTTTTAGTTGCAAGTATTTACTTCCAAAGAATATGGTGGGGTGAATTTTTCTTAATTAGAGATTTTGAATTCGAGTCCGAAAAAATTGAAGTGTTTCCTTCCTTCAATGCAGATACGGGAAAGCAAAAAAAAAGTAGCAATTTATATTCCAAAATCTCTTCCTACCGCCCAAGTTGACTTGGGCTGCAATGTGAATTGTTAATTGATCCAACTGAAATGTTCATAAATTTGTCCATTAATAACTTTATTTCTGGTCCAATCCAATTGGTTGCACACTCAACTGGGCTCAGAGGCTCAATGACCTTACCATAAATCAGAAAAAAAAAAAAAAAAAAAAAACTCATGCCAATTGACTTCCTTTTCACTTTTACAGTTATTCAGTTAAAATTTAATGTAAAACATAAGCTTAAATAAGATCCCTAGAACAAGTACTTCACAACTCCAGGAATGTGAATATTCATTAAGTAATCTTCCCATTTGATAGAACGAGGGTCAAAATTGAGCACTTCATCCATGTTGATTTCCTTCATTCTCAATCTTAATTTTTCAGTATTAACATCATCGAAGCTGTAAAATATGTGTTTAATTAGCATTAATATCGAAGAAAATGCACGTCAAAAGAGAGAACATGTTACTTAATAGTGTAATAATCATACGTACATACCTTCCATAGAAAAACACGTAGGGTTCGTACAATTGAGATAAACGTATAGCCGTATTCATCTTCCTTTCCATATTCTTATACGTTTTGTCAAAGAAATGACATGACACTATATTCACAAACTTTAACATCTGAATTCGCATTTAAACACATGAGATAATTAGTATTATTATTGAAATCGTGTGTATATATATTGCAAAGTCTAATTTTTTTTAAAATATATATTACTAACCTTTAACAGTGGCAAATAATGAGTTGAAATGTGTTTGCGGAAGCTATCGATGCTGCTAAATGGACGCAATGGAGTTTCCACTTTGATAATTTTCCCATCTTTATTAGCCCATGGATTTTTCGTGAAGTAGTGAAATGTGGAAGACATTATATCTGAATTTTTTAGTGGGACATCTCTTGAAGAAGAACTGATGTGGTAAATAACTACATCTTCAGAATATTGATTTTCATGTGCTATAATCGCGGCAACGATTGAATTCACCACCATGTCACCTGGAATCTGTATGTAATATAAGAAAAAAAAAATCAAAGCCAATGTACTATTGCAGTGTGGTATGTCATGTCCTGCCGCGATCTTGAAAGATTAGTAAGTTGTCAAGTATCGCACAAAGCTTTAGTGAGACTCTAAGTTCATGACAGGTAGCTAGTGGGGAAAATTAGAAGATGTATTTGATGATCGTGATGGAAGGTTGATCCAGGAGATGGACTAACAGACTTCTAGACTAGCAAGTTTTTGAAAAAGAGTGTCATGACGCCTTATAAAAATTCTACACCGTAAAATGGAGAGGAAAACATAAAAATTACTTACAACATCAAGTTTTGAGTCAGGATCACCATAGTAGAATTTCAGTACACCTTTTCCATAAGCAACAATAAATGAATCCACTGTTCTGTTATAATTACAAAATACTATAATATATATGTAAGAGATAAGCTAAGGATATACAATGATGAAGAAACACTTTATAATTTGCTTGATTATATAATCAACAATCTAAAACAAACAATATGATTGTATCTATTCAGTTACCTCACTCCTTCAATCCATCCAGGGAATGGCTCTTTGTAGGTACTAGTTATAATCGTTGGACGTATGATAACAACCTGTGAATTCTCCTTCAAATGTCCCAAAATCATCTCTCCCATTGCTTTTGTAAAGCTATATATGTTTGGCCATCCATGTAATCTTGCCCTAGTTATTTCAATTAAAATTTTATATCAATGTTGTGAATTGATGATAAGAATAATAAAAACATCAGAATTTGTTCGAGAACTAGTATATATATAGCATATTGTAATGACCTTTGCATGCCAAGTTCTTTCATGGCTATTGTAACTTCCTTTGGTGTCGCATTTAGAGTTTCAAGTTCCTTTAATTTGTTTGCTATCACGCCTCGTTCCACATCAATATCCAAATAAGTATTTTTACTAAGTGTCTCACCCATATCAAATGGTTTTTCTGGTAAAATTCCTATCGCTTTACCACAAACATAAGCTATAAAAAAGAGAGAGTAAGTTTTTATGCAACAATATATAATATAATTACATCACTTATAAAATAATATATCTAAATTAATATATATAAAAATTAAAGATCCTATTAATTATATTTAAAGTCACTTTACAAAATTCAACTTTAGGCCAACTATTCTATTAAACCGGAGATAAATAATAAGCAAATTGATAGCTATTAATTATATTACTCACCGGTAGACACATGAAGAAGCATCTTTAATTTTATACAACTCTTGGCAAATTTAAGGACATTCATGGCACCAACCACGTTGACATTCATTGCAATATCGTATCTATTCAAAGAAAATATAAATGAAAAACTAGATGAAAAAAATAAGAAATTGTAAAAAAATCATCTTAGTATATATACCTCTCATAAAAATTGGTCACTGCAGCTGAGTTTATTATTATATCTATTTCTTTGTGCATTTCCTCTCTTAATTCGGAGTTTTTAATTCCCAAATTTTCGTATGAAATATCACCTGAAATTGCAAACACTTTTTCCTCCATGAGAGATTTGAGGTTTTCACTGCCAATCTTTTCCCTTGCAACATTGAATAATTCAGATATCATGATCTGTGTAAATTAGAAATATCAAATAAACGAGGTGAGTTGAATATAAACATATTAATATGAGTTGGTCAGTTAACATAAATAATTAATGAGTCTGAACCATTGGATCATCTAGTTTGCAAAACATGTGCAAAATGTATAGGTTATGTATATACTTTATACCCATCTAATATATACTACAACTTTTCCATTAATTAACGAGTGTGTTACTTGAGCTGAGTTAAAACGGACAAAATAATGAGTCATAACCTAATTTGTCCATCTCTTACCATATTTATTGATAATCTTATAATTTGTTTAATTAGTAAACCAGACTAATAAAGTTTTTCGCCTTTTTAGTGATTATATATAACAATACTAATTTGATTAAAAATATTTTAAATTTATTCATAAACTCATAGTCATCAACAATAAAATTATTTGACTTTCCAAATTAAAATAGTGTCGTGTAAAACGAGACAAAAGGAATAATGTTTATAGCAGTAAAAAAGAAAAGTTCATTTGATATTTACTTTAAGGTCCAAACTAATTTGATTTTGTGTCCGCTTGTCCGGTAAAACTATTAAAGGGAAAAGGCATTTTTATTGAAATTTTAAATTCTCATAACTCGAATACGAGACTCTATCTATTCGATCACAATTTTTGACGGTAACTTTTAGTTTTGCTCAAACATCAATATCTACTCCTTTAGCCTAAAAGTACTCCTATGGTTTATTGTAATTGCATGCATAACATTGACATGTATAGCACATTTAAATGAAGTTGTTCTTACCTCACGAGTGAAGCGTTCTTTGGCAGAGTTGTTGTCGGGAGCTCTAATGAGAAGGTATAATTTTCTCACATTTGATTGAACACGAAGTATCTTCTCCATAACAACTACGTAAGTACATTTAATCAAAAATAAATGCAATGTTAATTAGAGTAGTTCGAAAGAACTAGTATTATATCCTCTTTTAATTTTTCTTAACTTTTATACTAAAAATAGATATGACATTTTACTTAAGGAATATGTCAGATAATATGAAATAACAAAAAGAATAAAGAGAAAGAAAGTACGCTTTGCGAGGAAACCGGTAGCACCGGTAATCAAAATAGTCTTGCCTTCCATGAACTCCTCAATCAATTCAGATGACAACAATTTATTTAGTTTCTATACTATATATGAATGAAAGTGTTACTTGTACTTGATAATATGGATCTTTGGACTTGTTATATAGAGGAAGTTGAGCATTCCAAGGAAAGGTAGGTGGAGTACATTATTATTACCAGAAGAAGAAAAAAAGACACAAACTTATCAATTGGAATACTTGTGATGGATAAATTTATTACAATATTTCCTAATTGATTTGTGATGATATTATGATCGAATTTATTAATGTCAGTAAAATTTGCAACAGACTTTGATTATATGTCAGTCATGAAAATGACAGTATATATCACAATTTTATATTTTATAAAATAATTAATCAACTATTATTGATAAATGGGTGTGTCAAGATCAAATATGATAAGTAAAAGCCAACGAAAAAATATGTGCTATACTTATATACTAAAATTACAGTTATGTTGAATTCAAATTTCATTTGATTTTAAACTTTGATTCACCCTAGCCTAAGTGTTTAAGCCACCTCATTAATTACTTTAATTTGCTTCTTTAACACGTCTTTTTATATTATTACCTAGGCAATACCACCCTTGTTACTGTGTTTAGTCATGTGACTCAGCTGATTACTAGAGTTTAATTATTTCCACACCCTTTGGGGTGTCTTGGTGGTTTGAATTTGAAATTTTCTTGTTGAAGGTTCAAGTTCGAAATTCTTTGTCAGAGAAAGCATATCGATCACAAAAAAAAAATAATTCTTTATCTCAGATGAACATATCGATCACTTTAGCTTCAAAAAATTGTTCTAAAATAATTATCAGTACTTTAGGAGATCGAGATTAAAAATGTTAATTATTTTTATACCGTTAATTGCATAATATTTAAGATGAAGAATTTAGTTTATTTCTAGAAATAATTTCTGGTGGATTAACCCCACACACATTTTTGTTAGGAGGTCTAAAATTTGAAGGGTTAATTTTTCAAGGATGCGGTCCATGTGGATATTATGTCATTGCCTAATTTTTCTCTAAAAATTTATTGAGTAGTGAAATATTAAGCTGCGCAATAAAAGAATTTATTTGTGTCAAGATTATGTGATAAATTTTGAGCAAGTGCATATTTTAAGGAAAGAAAAAAAAAGAAAAATATCTCAAGTTTTTGTTTGTACTATTAATGTTACTTGATAAGTTTATATCTCTAAAATGTGTGATATTAATATTTAAGTTCCAACTCTTCTTTTTTTCTTTTACAAGTTTTTAGCTTTCAAATAAAAAAGTTCATGGCAGATGATAAAAAAAAAACCAAAAGTTAAGAAATAAAGAAGAAAAGAAGAGAAATTCAAGACTAGTATATATTATGATCATCTAGTCTAAGATAAAGAGCAGTTTGGCGTTGCCTAAAAGTATTTTGGCCAAACCGTAGCTCAGCCAAACTTTCATTACACAAAATGAACAAAAGATTCAAATAGTTGTATACTTACCCTTCCAAAAAGTCAAAAAGTATTTATTTTTCTAAAATAGTAATATATATATATATATATATATATATTTGTATTAGAGAATCAAAATAGAAAAAATTACTTAAATACACATCTTATTTTTCATAATATCTAAAATTTGCTATCATTTAAAAAAAAATCAAAAATCCTCTATCGGATAGATCCGTCCCCTTTCTGATACATTCCTCACATATGTGTCTAGATGTATCCTGATGTATCTAGATGTCCTATCTCCTCTCCGATACATCCTCACCTATCGATCCGTATGTATGTTGATATATCCGGATGTCCTATCCCTTCTCTGATACATCCGTCACCTATGTATCCGGATGTCCACTGATGTATCTGAAAGTCCAGTGATGTATTCGAAATTCATAAATTTTAAGGGATTTTTGTAATTTGAAAAAGAGTGGGGAAATAATGCAGTTAGCTCTTAATACGATAAGATTTATATAAATCATACATATAAATATCCGATCATAGTTTTGTATGATACAACAAATTATTTTTTAGCTCTCAACAAAAGCTAATTATAAATTTATTTTAAAATGGATTATTTCAAAAACAAAATCAGAGCAATAATACTGATCAATACTAACCAATCAGGATCGACTCATCAAATTAGATGACCTTAAGTCAAATATATTAAAATTTCCTTAAAACTTTTTTATAAAATTCAAATGATAACAAGGCACAAATTTAGTGACGAGAGTGCAACATCTAATGTATGAATTGGACATGTAGTACAATATTAAACTCTCCTATAAAAAAATGATATGCAACTAGAAAACCTTAGAGAAAAGAACTCATTATCGACATAGTTTTGAGTTTTACCATATAAAAATTTCTTTCTTTAAAATAAACACACAATTAAAAAGTTTTGATTTCTTTTCTAATATCAATAAAATATGACAAAAAGAAATAGTTGATCCAAAATTTTTTAATGCTTTTACAAATTTATATTTAGTTTTATATTATTTTGTATTAACGTATGAAAAATTGAAAATAGCCCACATAAAAGGTCTTTCCAAGAGCCTTATTTAAAAAAACAAAAATAAAAATTAAATTTGGACCCTTAAAGACAATTAAGTAATGTCTTTAACATTGATATATTACTAAGGCCAGAGAATTTAACCAGAAAATTTTAAAAATTATAATATCTTTTTTATTTTAAAATAAATTGATAATTTTTAATTAAAATGTATTAAAATTAAATAGATAAAAATATTTAAAATAATAAAATAACATGGATAAAATACAAAAAGATTTTTCCTATGACTAAACCCTCGAATTATACTCCAAAACCCAAACCCAGGTGTAGCTACTATTTCTTCCGCCGCCGCAGCTGCAGCCGCAACCGCCATTACTGCCGGAAAATGGACAAAGCCAAAAACAAGAAGAAAAACCTAACCCCAGAAGGTCAATTCCGGTTAAGCCTAGACAATTGCTCGAAAACGAAAGATCTTTCTACAGCCATGTCCTTATACGAATCCGCTATTTCAGAACCCTCAACAATCCGCCTTTCCAATAACCATTTCAATACTTTTCTTTACATCTGCTCCAACTCCTTTTCAGATCCATCAACGAAAAATGACGCTATTCAATTTGGGTTTCGAGTTTTTGAACATATGGGTTCGTGTAATATAACCCCTAATGAGGCAACTGTCACGGCTATTGCTCGGCTGGCGGCAGCAACTGACGATGGTGATAGAGCATTTGAGTTGGCTAAAGGGGTGGGGAATTGTGGGAAGTTAAGGACTTATGGACCGGCTTTGTTTTGTTTTTGTAAGATGGGTGAGGCTGATAAGGCCTATCAAGTGGAAGAACACATGCGGTCTCTTGGGTTGCAACTTGAGGAAGCTGAGCTTGCTGGGTTGTTAAAGGTGAGTTCTTTTTTGTCTTTGTATTGTTCTAGTTATTGCTAATTAACTTATTGATGAGTGTTTAGGTAATTTCAATTGTACTTTGTTTAGTTTGTGGTTCAAGATGTAGTCTTTTTTCAGTGATTTGAGTTGCCAGCACTTTTGCTATTATGTTGTGGGGAGGGGGCAAATTTGTACTACTCAAATAAAAATGCACCATGTGTTTTGTTTGCGGGGAAGTCCAATTTGTCAATTGATCAATAGTTCAACGAGTTGTAGTATGTAGATTTGGGATTCCTAATGATGGCCCAACTATCTGGGATTGAGGCATAATTATTCATTGAACTTTTACCTTATAGGTGAGTGTGGAGAAAGAAAGGGAAGAGAAGGTCTATCAGTATTTACATAAACTGAGAATGTCAATCAGGAGCGTAAGTGACACGACAGCAGAAATCATACAGAGTTGGTTTGGAGGGGAAATGGCAACTAAGGTGGGGTTATCCAACTGGGATATGGGTCAGGTGAAAGAAACAATTTTACAAAATGGTGGAGGGTGGCATGGTCTTGGATGGCTTGGAAAGGGTAAATGGCTTGCACAGAGGTCCCAAATAGCTCCAGATGGGAGGTGTCTAACTTGTGGGGAACAGTTGGTTTGTGTTGATATTGACAGAGCAGAGACAGAAAGATTTGCAGAGTCAGTTGCTTCTTTGGCTATGGAAAGGGAAGTCCATTCCAATTTTAAGGAATTTCAGGTGAGGAAGTTATCTTTAGTTATTTCTTTGTATGTGATTTGCCACAATTATTCTATTCAAATGCGACATATATGCTGCGTCCCTCAAGTATTTTTCTGAGTTTTTTTTCCTAACTTCTCCAAGAATTGTTTAGGACTGGCTGGAAAAGCATTCAGATTATGATGCTGTTGTGGATGCAGCAAATGTTGGGCTATTTCAGCAGAATTTTGCCGAGGGAGGCTTTAGTATTGCACAGGTTGATAATATTAAGTTTGCTATTTATTGCCTTTCATTTGGTTTTTCCATTTCATGTTGTTAAAGCAGTTACTTGACTCATGGTCCATCCTGTATTGCAATAGAGCAGCTTGTTGCTGTTGTGAAGGAATTGCATAGCAGGAGCAACAAGTGGCCACTGGTTATATTACACAAAAAGCGTGTTCGTACACTTCTTGAGAATGCTGGCTATAGAGAGTTGCTTGAAGAGTGGATAAATGAAAAGATACTTTACGGAACACCCTTTGGATCCAATGATGATTGGTAAAAACTCAAGACCGTTTGAACTTCTCTCTTTCTCCCTTACACTAGTTTTTTTTAAAAAATATTCTAATGATCAAAGAAAATTTGAATATAGCAGTGTTATATTACATTTGATTTCCATTACCTTGATCATTTCTACATTGTTGAGACCTCTTGTAGTCATCATTTATCTTACTTTCCTTGTAGCTCCTGCGATAATTTTGAAACACTGAACTTTTTACCCCGGAAGTGATAAAATACCTCTTTTTCTTATCCATTTAACTGGTCATATGATTTGAATATTATTTTCCTGGAGGATACTCAGTAAATCTATACTATGTGACATCGTGCAATATGATATAGGTACTGGCTTTATGCAGCAGTGAAACGTAAGTGTTTGCTCGTGACAAATGATGAAATGAGAGATCACATCTTTGAGCTCCTGGGTAGTAGCTTTTTTGCCCGATGGAAAGAAAGACATCAGGTTCAATTGCTTAAAGAATTTGTTCTAATATTAGTTTCATTACAGTCATATTTTAATGCATTCTTGAAATATACTTTTTTGTAACTTTTGTTTTCATATTTTTCCTATGATTGAACTCCATCTTCAGATGATAGATTGATTGAAATTGAGGATTTGGATTGTGAATTACATTTTACTTCCTTCTTCTTCCTTCTGAAAAATGCTTTCAATTCACAAGTAATAAACTGTCTTTAAAACCCTTGTGTTCTTGGATTGAAAATAATGTGATAATATTAAATTTATCTCAAACCACCTTCGATGGCAGAAATGAATTGTTGTCTATAATTTCAGACAAATAAAAGGAATCTGAAAATATTTCACGGTGCCTTGTATTTTCTTTTTTTCTTCTTCATCAATAATATTAGGTTAATGTAATTCATAATCCAATTAACAGGAAGTCTTATTGTTGACACTCAATTTTGGCTCTCCTTATTTAATTAATTAAGCTTCCGTGAGTAATAATAATAAAAAATAACAAAAATTTTATGGAAACCTTATGAAATTTTTTTTGATAAACTTTTTCATTTCATTTGGCAAATTTATTTTATAAATATTGTTTCTTATAAAAATTATATATATAAATAAATATTTACTGCTTTACCAATATTTTAATTTATATCAAGTAAATATCATTCTTAATGGTTAAATCAATTTTTTTATTAAATAGAATTTCTATCGTTGCAAATAAATATTTTTTGTATATTATTCAAAATTAAGAAACTTAAATAATTAATAAGTTACTAATTCATACAATTTTATTTTACGAATGACCAATTTTGTCAAATAAGTTAATCTTGCAAATTGATTTTTTTTTTCAATTTAATTAATTATTGTTATTTAATAAAGAAATGTGTTATAGTTTAAATAGACTATTTGAGCAAAAACTTGGCAATCCAAGTCCCCTAAAATCGGTCAAACCATGTGTGTTACGTAGGAAACACATCGATTGTGTGTTTCTTCATCTTTAATCTCTGCCCTTTAATTTGATATATGGTCCTTATTAATTCAGTTATATATATATATAATATGTCTTCTTTTTAATTCCTGATTAATATTGACCGTCAGATCAAATGATCAGACAGCTCAATCTTGCTGAAAAAATCTCACCTTTTCTTGATTTAAACGGAAAGTTGTGGTTTCGCGAAAATCCTGCCGATGATGATAGAAGAAAAAGAGAGAGGGAGCGGCAAGGTGACGGGCAGCGATATGAAGGAAGAGGGAGTAGGATGTGGATGTCTATCTTCTTTTGGGCAAGGAGGAATTTAGGGTATGGGAAAGGTAGAAAAGATTAGGGGTGTGGGTTTGGAGAAGAAAGAGGAACGAGTTTCTTTTTGGGGAAGAGTGAGAGTATAGGGTTGGTAGGTGTATTGATTATAGGAAAAAATTGTTTGATTTAATTTGGGCCGTTTGATCGGACAATCAATATTAATCAGGATTTTTAAAAAAAAAAGAAATATTCTCAATATATATATAAATGAAGGGTAAAAGACTGAATTAATGTGGACTATTAGATCGAATTGAAGGGTTGAAATTAAAGATGAAGAAACACAATCCATGTGCTTCCTACGTGGCACATATGGATTGGACGATTTTAGGGGACTTTGGATTGCCAAGTTTTTGCTCAAATTAGCCTATTTAAATTACAACCCTTTAAACAGTTAACTATGTCAAAAAAAAAAAAAACTACAACCCCTTTATTAAATAGCAATAGTTAATTAAATTGAAAATAATCAGTTTGCAAGATTAACTTCTTTGACAAAATTGGTCATTCTTAAAATAAAATTTGTATGACTTAGTAACTAATTAATTATTTAAGTTTCCTAATTTTGAATAATATACAAAAAATATTTATTTGCTACGATAGAAATTATATTTAAAAAAAATATTTTAATCCATAAGAACGATAGTTATTTGATATAAATTAAAAATGGTTAAGTAAGTATTAAATATTTATTTGTATATTTAATTTTTATAAGAAACTATTTATGAATTAAATTTGCCGAATGAAATGAAAAAGTTTATCAAAAACATTTTCATAGACTAAGTCAACAAAAGAACTTTATTTGGTGGCATGATTAGGCTATATGCAGACACATTAGTTATTTGAGCCAATTAGTTTTGATCCGTATTTTCATGTAAAGTGGTGTATTAGCTTATGTTCTTATGCGGATCATGCTGCTGAGGTTCCTGTGAGTTATGATCCTCAAGATTAACACATATAAAAAGAATGTAGCAAAATACACAAAAAAGAAGAAGCTTTGCCAAACATTAATTTGATGCTCAAAAGTGTCTTTTAAATTTATTGGCCAAACACAAACTGTTTCTCAATAAAAGTACATTTTTTGAAAAGCACTTTTGAAAAAATTGCTTTCCAAAATAAGCTAATTTTACAATCCTTTCCAAACAAGCTATCAATCTTCCAAATTGTCACCGAGTAGTTTTTCTATTTGTTTGTAAAAATAGAACATTGAAAAACTGAGTTGTTTGTAATTTTGGCACTATGTTTGTGCTCTTATGCATAAGACATTCTTACAATTCTAAAAAAAAAAAGTAGTCTTTTTATTTCTACTTGGGTAGATTATGAATCACATCTGGTTTGGTCATTTTCTCTTTTCGCTGGGTTATACCTCATTCAGTTGGGGTGACCAAACCTTTTACTTTAGGTGAAAATGTCTCCAAGTACTAGGTTACTGTTTTAGCTGAGATGTATGACAAATGCTAGCCAACTAAGTTTCACAGTCTTTTGATAACTATAGTGTCAATTACCTCTCCTATGTGGTTTGGGAGTTATTGCATAGGAACGGGGGTTTTACCATGTGCACACCCAAAGGGTAGCGGCTGCCTCCCTTGTCATAAAAATAAATAAATAACTATAGTGTCGAAAGTTCACTTTAATGGCTGAAACAGGAGCATTTACTCACCAATGAATGATTGTTGGATAAGGTCATATCTATGTCATAAAAACTTCAAAAATTGTTTCAGGCACTTATTCGTTCATTACCCTTTAGGTGGGTGTGTCTCTAGGCTCTCTTTTGTTCATATTTGTTTGTAGGCTTTTTATGCGCTCTCCTCTTATAATGCTTATAGTTAGTGGTAAATTGTTGTATGGTGTTTCAGTCTTGGTTATTAATTAGATGATGTTTCTTCATGATAAACGTGGAAAAAAAGAAATAATTTTGACAAGTTGATGTATCTTGGTAATAATAATATTGTAGGTCAAGTACACTTTTGTTAAAGGGGAGATTAAGCTTCTGATGCCACCCACATATTCTGTTGTCATTCAGGTATATTCTGTCTTGCTCTCATTCCCTTTTAAACTGCGATCTTTCCTTGAAAGTTGTTTCTTGTTCATAGTTGACTATACAAATGACTGTCGAATACTAATTACTATGTCAGCATCTCAATTATGTCTTTTCTTCGTGCCAATTTTTCAGTTAATGTCTATGCATTTTCTTGGTATTTTGGGAAAGAAAACAAATTGAGCATGTTGGGTTTCATCTGATCTTGATCTCAGATGATAAACTAAGAGATACTATAGCATATAGATATAGGCTCTCACTGCTATGATCCATCCAACAACGTGATTGATGCTTGATAGGGCGGTTCGAAAGGGTTACATCACGTAGATGAAGCTATATGGTTTTTTATTGTCTTTTTACCAAAAATATAAAAAGGTGGCGTTTTTTTTGTTGTTGCTGATTAGTGAGTTAAAATGATCAAGATGTCTAACCATTGTTACCTCACATAAGCTCATTAATACTTCTGTCTATTCTTGGGAGCTTGATCTTTTTCCTTAACTTGCATCTTACAACATATTGGATATCCCATCACAAGTTTCTGCATGACATAACTTTAGATTGTTTGGACTGGTAAACCAAAATTATGAACTTCTATTAAAAAAATAGATCTATTATGACCTATTGATTGATTCGTAGTTACATGTCTATCTATAATTTCAGTTTTCAGTTAATGTAATAATTTTCTAGTATTTTAGTCTTTGGATATTTACATCTCATATTACTATATGTCTATTTCAGGAATCCGAGAATGGGTCATGGCATGTGCCTCTGGCAGGTGAGGTGGTTGAGGAGTTTTCAAGGACTTGGCTCTGCATCACCAGACAAGCTTCATGTGAATCTGACAATAAGCAACATGCAAGCGTAGTTGACGCTTCTCAAGTTAGTGAACTTGATCAAATAGCAGCCTCTTGCCATTCAGGTAGTTTTACAAGTCAGAATGGCGGGAGCTTAAATAAATGTTCTGGTTTGGCTGGTAAGAGGAAAGAGAGGTCCCCTTCTCCAACTCCATCTCACTCCAGTCTACAATCTTGAAAATTTGAAGGTGATACCTTTTCCAGAACCTTACATACTGCATGCATTACCTGGTCAAGGTGCTCAACTGTTTTGTTGCGGAGCTTTTTGTTTTCTTTTCTTTCTAAATTAATGAATTGGAGGAGATTTTACTGGTCGGCATGTTCCTCAAATGAACACATTAAGGGCTTTTCTGTCCATGCGAGATGAAATTATGATTTGAAATCATATGAGATGACGTTGAAGTTTTATTTGGGCATGCACTTTGGATTTCCTAGTTGTATTTTTTGCTCATAAACATAAAAATCCTGAAGTTGTAAAAACTATCAAAATTTCCCTAATTCTTTATACAATCTTTTACCAAACAAGCTTCACAACAGAAGTTTATGACACTATCACAAAACTATTCTTAAAAAAAAATACAAACATTTATTGATTGAATTTGGTTGGTAAGAGTAATAATATCAGCTATAAATGATTTAAAGATTCGTAAGAGTAATAATATCAACCATAAATTTGGTTGGTTAGAGTAATGATTATATGATATAAATGGTACTCCCTCCGTCCCATTTTATATGATGTACTTTGATTTGGCACAAACTTTAAGAAAAGTGGAAAGACTCTACAATGTTCCGAAAATACCCTTATTAATAAGTCTAATTTGTTAAATAAAAAAAAATACTATATTTGACTTTGAATAGAAAAGTTTATGACTTTTCTCTCTCTCATAAGTTAATGTCACATCAGTCATTAATATAAATCCAAAATAGTCCAATTCAAGAAGGGTAAAATAGGGATAATGTCATTAAATATTTACCAAATAAGGAAATGTGTCATTCTTTTTGGGACTGACCAAAAAGGAAAGTGAGTCATATAAATTGGGACAGAGGGAGTATAAAAGTTGGTAA
The DNA here is from genome assembly GCF_019186545.1 of Solanum stenotomum. Lineage (NCBI taxonomy): Eukaryota > Viridiplantae > Streptophyta > Magnoliopsida > Solanales > Solanaceae > Solanum > Solanum stenotomum. The sequence continues at coordinate 4,396,585 of NC_064289.1, forward strand.
GAGTAATAATGTCAACTATAAATTTTTGTTTACATATGAAATAAATAGATAGTTGGTAGTTATAAAATGATGGTTAGTCGTGGTGTTTGCAATTTGGCATCCCAAGTTTTTCTATGTTGAGGTTAGTCGTCTGTCCGTCGCTTGGTGCTGGTGTTTCTGAAGAGGTTGTAGACAAGACACATAAAGAAGAAGACAGCTTGGGAAAGAATTTCATATATTTGTGCTTCCAATTGAAATACAGAGTCTTGTAGAGGAACAACAAATTAAAATGGATACACTGAAAATAATAAGCAACAAAGGATATATGGTACTTAATAACCACCCACATAGAAATGTCAATTATTTATTAGGAAATAACAAATTTCTTTTCTACTTCATTCACTTGAATACATATTTTACCACTCCAGGAATGTGAGTGTTCAGAAAATAGTCTTCCCAGTTGATGCTCTTGGGATTAAAATTGAACACATCTGTTTCAATTCCTGACTCCTTCGCTGCTCTGCGTAACTTTTCTGTGTTCATGTCATCATATCTGTCACAAAATTTTACATGGTGAGAGGGATTGATTATATTACATACAAAATATAAAGACGAGTTTAGCTTCTATATACTAAACTGTGTATGTAAATTAGATCTTATAGAGGTAAGTAGTTTACTTACACTCCCTTGAAGAATAAATAAGGCTGATAAAGATCTATCAACCGCATCACAAACTTGATTTTCCTGTCAAGCTCTGAATATTTGTCTTGAAAGAATTGGCAGAGTATTGTGTTAAGTATTTCTAATCCCTGTAGAACAACACTTGATGTTTAAATATAATATTAGGAGGAGGAACATAGTTCATTTATCACTGTGTTTCGAACAAACCTTTAAAGGAAGCATGTAACGAAGGGCCATGTATCTGCCAAAGCTATCCATGCTACTCAAAACATTAACTTTGCCAACAATGACTGGTTTTCCTTGCTTGTCAATCCATGGATGCTCTTTGAAGTAACGGAAGGCACTATCCTGAGGACATGCGAACGTTACTGGATTTGAAACTGATGTTCCAACATGGTATATTATTTGACTTCCTCTTTGATCTGCATGAGCCATCATTGTTACTATCATTGCATTCACCACCATATCTGCTGGAATCTGCATGCACATAATTAAGTTTTACATTTCAACATTATCTGTTGTTGAATGCTCAGCTATAATGAGAAGATCATTATATTGCTACTTACTATATCAATGATGGCTTCAGGATCTCCGAGGAAGCATGTGAGTTTTCCTTTACCATATCCAACGGCTAAACTATCAATGGTTCTGTAGAACAACCATTTTTGTGTAAACATAAAAATCATTCAACCATATGGTAGCTATATAGTATTTGAATATGTATACCTTATGCCTTCAACCCAACCTGGGAAAGGGTCTTGGAGAGTACTAGTAACAATGGTAGGACGAAAAATGACAAGAGGTACATCTTCTTTCAAGTCTCCCAGTATCATCTCAGCCAATGCCTTTGTGAATACATAGGGGTTTGGCCATCCATACTTCCTTGCTCTTCATAAAACAAAGCTCCACTTGTTATTATCATCACAAATTTACATATATCTCATCTTGTGACAACAGACGAGACAAATTCAGGATTTGAAGTTTTTGTGTTTCTATAGCAATCTCATGTTATAAGGTGCCAATAACTAAATCATAACTATGGTTTAGTGAAGAGCATAATATGTGAAGACGTGTGTCTTGTATTCATTGGATTGATATAAATACGGGGTGCAAGTAAATTAATACAATACCTTTGAAGGCCAAGCTCCTTCATGGCTGATGTTATAGATTCTTGAGAAGAACCCTCAAGTCTGAGCTGTTTCAATGTTTCCTCCATAACTTTCTTCTCTGTATAAATATCTAGTCCTGATGTACCATTCAAAGTCTCACCCAAATTATAGGGTGTTTCCAATATTAACCCTCTTTTTTCCCCTGATACATATGCTAAACAAAAACAAATACAAATACAAAATAAAAATCAACCATGAAGAAGAGTTATTATAATTTCGGAAGTCCATAGAAAAATTATTGCTAATTGCCCCAATGGAGAAGCAAAAATATTCTAATAAAGACGTTCCTCAGTAATATCACATCATTATTTGGTAAAAATAATAATAATAATAATAGAAGGTACCAATTACCAGTTGATACGTGAAGAAGAACCTTTAATTTACTACACTTTTTGGCAAAGTTGAGAACGTTTATAGCTCCAAATGTATTGAGTCCCAAGGATACATCATATCTAAAAATTGAACAACAAAATAAAACAGTGATCAATTTGCATTTAGATATACGTTATAAAACAAATTGTACATCGTATTTCACTTATTATGAACAGTTAGTTATTCGGACCTACCTTTCATCGAAATTTGTAGTTGCAGCTAGGTTAACAACAACATCTACTTCCCTCCACATTTCTTCCAGCAAATTACTGTCTTTCACCCCTAAGTTTTCAAATGTGATATCACCAGGTATAATCGTGGTCCTTTCTGAAATAAAACTGTTCAAATTTGCCCCATGTTTTTCCCTTAGAAGCTTGAACAAGTCCTTTGCCACTGCCTGTTCATCATTAAAAGATGAAATTGATGTATACAAATAAGTACTAGAGAAATATTACTATACCATTTAATTTTGCGTTTAGTAATTGTACCATGTACTAATGGACTTTACCTTTTTCATCCTTTTTTTATTTTATTTTATCATATTCTTATTTTTCCAATTGTTTCCGAACTTTCTCACACTACACAACAAAAGAGATATTTAGTGAAAAAAAAAAATTTGTTCTATTTATTGCCGCAAACATTTGAGTTAATGTCATTGCATTCGGATTCGTTAAAATCTTTATCGACATTTGTATAAAGTGATGATTATACATACTCATATTATATTATTGCCACTAAATATAACATAGCAACAACTGTATTATTGTCGTTAAATATACCATATCGACAATTATATTATTGGCATTAAATAATTACGACAAAATCCTTTTTTTGTTGAAGAGCGAGGCAAAGGAAGTCAAAAAAACATTTAAGGGGTTTGTCCTTAAATTCGTGAAATAGGCCCTCACAAAGAGAAGAAATTGACAGGGGCGCTTATACCCTTATTTTGTGTTGGTCTTTGACTTATATGTTTTGTAACAATAAAAATAGTAAAGTATATGTCAAAGACCAACGCAAAATAAGGGTATAGTCCTTCCAATTATGCCAAATATAACTTCATATTGTAAAATACGTATGCCTCACTAAACAATATTTCAATTGTTAAGTGCAAAAAAATAAGAAGAAAAGAAACATTACATAAAATGAGATTAAGTTAAAAGATCAAATCGAACTTATCAAACTTATGATAAGTAGTGTGACTTGTTGTACGAATATAATAAATTTAATTAAATGAATGTCCGTCCAGTTAGGTGATAACTTGGTAGCACCACAAGAAAAAATAGAAGATGAAATAAATAAAAGGAAATTGATGAAAAATAAATATAGTACGGCAACCCTGAAAATCCGAGTAATAACTAGATATTCCTTTTTATTAAAAATAGTTTCTTTTCTTAAAGTTCAAATTAAATGAATATTTCATTTGATTCTCTACTTTTCTTGCTTCGTGTTAAATTTATCTGTATCCGATATTTATATAAGTAAATACCAAAAGTAAGTTATAACAAGTGTTTATATACCAACTTTTAGCATTTTATCATGATTATAACATGAATTTTCACCACATTAAATCATTTAATTAAATTAATATAATTTGATATATATAACTTCTGCGTACGAATAAATATTTACCAAATAATACTAATGTAGTTTGCAATGTTTTAGGTTTTCATCTAGCAACGATCATAAATTTCTAATTGAAAAAGAAATGGTACGTTGGAAATTAAAATGATAATAATTTTGTGTAATCTTTTCAACAAATCTATATTAAAACTAGTACGAGGAGGAAGAGGAGAGAATGCATGTAGTGTATAGTCAATTAGTTCAAATCACAACATTTTCAACATAATTAAAGCAAAACTTGTTTTGAACTTATAATTTCAAAAGTTTTCATATTTAGCCAATTCGCAAGCAATCATTTCGTGATCACAACATTTTCAACATAATTAAAGCAAAAATTGTTTTGAACTTATAATTTCAAAAGTTTTCATATTTAGCCTATTCGCAAAATCGTTTTGTGATCTCAACTATTTCACTTCTCCAATATTTTACTATATTTTTCGCTATTTTTTTTTTGCAAAAACCCACTCCACGGTTATTGTAATAGGCTCAATGGTATAAATTCAAAAGTTAAATATAACAAATTTAAATTCTGAATCCACTTCTTGAAATTCTGCATCCAATCGATGGTCTCATTCTCCTTTACATGGTGTTGAATAATTATCATCTCATGAACATTATTTTTAGGTTGAACTAAGTGCAACATCCATTTTCTAAATCGTTAGAAATATCTGGAAATAATTTATTTTTCAGGAAAAATTAAACATATGCTTTTAGTAGCTAGGGAGTACTTTACCTTTAAAGTCAAATTCTCATACATGAATTCAAATAAGTCGAACTTCAGATAACGTGGCCGAAAACCAAAAAATAATATGCACGTACCTCATTGTTGAAACGCTGCAAGGCTGCGTTGTTATCTTGAGCTCTTAAAAGCAAATACAGCTTCTTCACATTTGGTTGTACTCGAAGTATCTTCTCCACAAAAACTACAATCAAAAAGGAAAAAAAAATTAAAATTTTTTAAACACCCCATTAATTAAGATTAAAAATTAATGGTAAGATATTAATAGAGAATAATTACTTTTTGCAAGAAATCCAGTAGCACCAGTAACAAGAATGGATCGATTTTCAAGAAACTTAAGAACACTTGTTAACTCCATTAGTATTAGTATGATGAAATAAAAATCAAGAAATATAAGATAAAAAGACAAGAAATAACTTTTCAATTAGTAAGGAAACAGAAGTTGCCAGGAGAATGCACAATAGAGCAAATTTAGAAATAGGGTGCATTTATTTTTATAATAAAAAGGGGGACACTCATAGATGACACAAATAGAAATGAGTGCACGAAAGTAAAGTTGTTGATAATTTCTTTGGTAGATTGGAAAAAAATAATGCTACTATATAGTATTATTTTTTTAATATATTTTTTTTTCACATATCAAGGTATGGTCCAGGGAAAACTGAACTAACTGTATGAATTCAGTCTAATTTAGTGTGTCTATTTATAGATTTTCCCCACCTTGGTTCTCCCTATTTTTTTCTGTTTGCGGGAGGTCAAATCAATATTCGGCGTAGTTTGACCCTGTTGGGACATGATTTGAAATTACATTGCGTTATTATTCAAATTTTTAAAGTTATATATATATATATATATATATATATATATATATATATACCTATGATTGTGAAAATTATCAAAGCTTTTTTAACGCTTATATAATCTTGTCATATGAACAAATCATATAGTTTATAAATAAGGTATCAGAATATTTTAAGGCGTCGCATTAATAAACTGTATATCTTTATATATTTTTTTTTATGAGTACATGTTTATGATTACATATTATTATAAACTTTCAAATACATAATTTACAAATTTTCCCTGATCCAAAAAATCAATAGTAGTAACCAACTATTCTTTAATATAATTTTTCCAATATCGAGTATGAGTCTTCTTTTTTTACAAAATTTAAAATAACGAATCTTCTTTTTTTGCAATAAATTTTTGAGTCAAATATTACATTTATATAAAAAAAAAAATTGAAATCACAACTTGTTATTCGAACAATTATCTTGCATAATAAATAACTATAATCTATTTTCACATAAAAATAAATACAGAAAAATATTATTTAAAGATCAACTGCATGCAGAGTTTTCTTTTTCCTTCCGGTGTCCATCGCCTGCCCAATATCCATATTAAATCCTGTTTATAATTGAATTTATGTTGCGTAAAGCTCTACTTGACTCAAATTTATGCGGAGTTACCACTTCGTACAATTTCTTGGTGTCCAAAAAAAAAAAAAAAGCAACATCTTAAAGAAGAAAGAGAAAAGATAGTACTCTCTCCGGTTCAATATTTTGCTGTCATGGTAATTGTAAATAATTGGTTTTAAATATTTTTTATTTCAAAATATTAAAATAGAACTAATTGTTATTTTTTTCATCTTTATAATTATTATAATAAATGTAGAAAGTGATTCTACGGACAAAAATATATAATACAAAAAGAAAATATACATTTAAAATAGTACAACTATTCCAGATAATCATATGTTAATTAGAAAAATTTACCTTCTCTTTCAATTTTAATTTTCTGAAACGCAGTACTTATTTGGTGATCCAATCTTTATTTTATTTTTAATTTAGAAAAGTGGATTTTCCGTGAAGGTACACAAGTAATTAAATCTCCTCTGACTTATATTTAATTTGATGGTTATTGTGGTAGTTGCTCCAATTTAATTGAGTAATTGTCAAGTCGGTAGGGTCAGTGTAGTTTGGAAAATTTGATTACCTTTTTTAAATTATCAATTGATTTTTGGTTTCTATTTTTAAAATTTATGAATATCGGGTTTATGTCTACATTCTTTTAATATTTTCAACAATCGGAAAATTTTATGTCTTATATTTTATGTTATATGTGTCAAATTAGAAAAGGTCTAATTTCAAAGGTCCAATAGATTAGTATTCTATATCCTTACTTCTTATAGTATTAAGTTCAATATGGAGTTGCACAATATGAGTGACATTTAATTGACCAATTTATCCTTTAAATGAGTTGATTTTAAAATTTTATCCTTAGCAATCAAACATATGCCTAAAGGGACATAAGTTCTTTAAAGGCACCAAACATAACTTGTGGAAGATTATGATGCGAAAATATAAACTTATGTCCTGTGAAAAAGTTATTTGCCATGAGAAAACAATCAAAATAGTCCTTAATATATATATATATATTTCTTTATTTTAGTCTTTAATATATCAAATAATCTTTAATATAAACAAATGATGTTCATTTGAGTCTATTGCCTATGCCTTACAGATTTGTCAAAATAGGATGATAAATCTGTAACTATGAGCCTCACATAGCTAACAAAATTTACTATTATTATCTTATTTATCAGCTTCGAAAAAGAACTAAATGAAATCTAACAATATTTTTCTTAACTTTCTTAAAACATTATTTTATTTACCCTTTTTTCTTTGTTTGCCAAAAATCTCAATCAAAATTTTCATATCTAATCCAAATAATCCAACTCAGGGGCGGAGCCAGCATATTGTTAGGGGTTCATTTAAATCCGCTTCGACGAAAAATATTACTACAATTTATAAATAATTAAAATTATTTTATATGTATATATAGTAGATGTCAAATTCCCTTCGATTAGTTCATGTGTTTACTTCTTTAGATTTTGAATTCTCTTATTAATTTTTTTAGATCCGCCACTGATCCAACCACCGCCTCTTATCAGTAGGGTGAGCTCATAACTCTGCACTATTATATTTTTGGTCCTATTATTTTGTCTGTCTTTAATTTTTGATATACATCCTATGATCCTAAGTATTATCTTTGTGGTCATATATTATTGTGTCATCGTGTACATATATGGTTGTACGTATTACGTAACGAGAAAATAAATTATTTTTTTGAAGCTACTCTTAGAATTCGTAGCATTAATTGTTTTATTATTAAAAGTCACGAACCACATAAAAAATAAAAGAAAAAATGGAATTGATAAGTCAAATTATCCTCTTATTAATATTTTCTTAACTAATATATAAAAAGAAAAAAATTGAATAAATATGTCGAATAACTGATCTTATTTAATGAATATATACAACTTTATCATGACAAGTTGACAACTAAATGAGAACAAAGGGAGTCCAACATAATGCTTGATATGTATTTCTATTTATATAGCATTTGATTAAATATATAAAAAAAATAAAGATTAAAATTTGTGATTTGAAGTCTGCTTTAAATATTTAGTAGACTATATATAAACTCTTATTAAGGAGTAGATGATTTTAAAAAAAAATATCAATTAATAGTGAATAATGTGATAAAATAATTGTGTCGATAATTATTTTTTTAATAAACATGTCAAATCTGAATGTGATAAGTATAATGAGCAAAGAAAGCATGTCTATACACTTGTGTCTAAAAATACAAGATTTAAAGTTTCAATTAATGTATCCATGTGTACACAGTACAAGGCGAAAGTGATATCATAGGATGGTGATGGACTAGTGGCAGTAGAATTAGTTCGAGTATAATTCAAGATTTAAATTTTATGAATTTATCAATTTTAAAGTTTTTTAGCATTAAATTTAAAATTGTGAATTCATATATAATATTCATAGCAATTTTAGTAAATTTTATATATAAATTTGTACTTTATGTAGAAAGTATTGAATTCATGTAAAAACAGTACTAAAAAAGATAAAGTTATGTGATGGTATTTAACTTTCGATAGTTTAAACAAATTATTCATTAATCGTAATTTCTACAAATATAAATTAAATGTTCAAAATTTTAAAGATCCTATATCCAAATATAATTACAACAAAAAAGTTGAATCTCAAGAAATAAAATATATCACAAATATAATTTTAAACAATTTAAAATAAAGATATTAAGTTTATTAGATTCATTCAGCCTCTCTTGACTTCTAGCTTCGTCCTTGATTATAATGTTGCATCCCCTCTGGACGTAGTAATCAGTCTATACTACCATGTTGGTGAAGGTGGCCCAACAAATAAAGGAAAATGTTACTCGTAATTCTTGCGATTTTATTAAAATTAATATACTTCCCACGTTCAGTAAGACTATATACATTGGCACTATGTACTTTTATTTCTTCATATACAATAATACAGCGTTGTTCTTGCGTTGGTTAAAAGTTTGGAGATCGAATTTAATTCTTTTCGCCTTGAAAGGGATTCTCGTGCTAACTATAGAAGAAAAAAACAACTTGATTACTCAATTTGGACTGAGTTCAATAAATAATTCTATGCAATTTTTGAATTTTTTTTCCTAATAAAGGAACTTTGAACTTTTTAAAAAATGAGGTCAATGTTATGATTTGATCAGTTATTTTCTAAAATTAATAAAGGACAATGCCTAGACGATTAATTTGACCTAATTTCTAACTAGACAAAGGATCAAAATGAGACGAGTCATGGATTTAGAATTACTTCATAGACTGATCATTGAGCATGAAAGGTTCTATCTATTTTTAAAAAAATTAAAATTAAACTTCTTAAAATTGTCACATCATTTCGATTTGAATTTTGATTGATATCTATATGATTTGATTAATTTTCGATAACTTTTTTAAAAAAGGTCATATAAGAAACATAAGTAGAAATTAGATTCTCTAGATATTTCTACCGTTTAAAAGATAATGAATAATGAAAAAATAATGATGTAAGAATTATGAATATGCATCCCACTATTTTTATTATTTTATAGTAGTGCAAAACAAAGTTATCAAAATATATATATATATCTAAAAATACTAGTGAGAAGGAATCAATAGAGGTTCGTTATGGATTAGCTAGTAATGTACAGGACCCCCCTTATTGTACTTGTCCCTTTTTTCTTTATTAATAAAAACTAGTCCTAGATGTATTTTACCTAGGGAAATTGCTTAGAAAAAGGCGAAAAGAAATTAATCAAAATAGGGATCAAAAGTCACTAAGTTTAATTAAGTATCCATTTCAATCATATAAAAAGAAACATGTCTAATACCCTACAACAATTGCTACCCAAAATATCTTGTAGCTTACTATTTAACAATACCAGTAATTAGTAGGTGTTTGGACATTCGATTGAAATTATGAGATGAAATTAACATTTAGAGATGTGATTTTATTGGTTTCATATCATGAGATGAAATCTCAAATCTTCAAAAATCATTGTTTGAATTTTTTTAAATACAAAAATTGATCCATAAATTTATATTTTGTAAAGAATAATCACACATATACATCTACTAACCATTTATTAATATGTAATAAGATTTATAATTCATATAACTACTCCTACTTTTTAAACGATTTATATCTCATATAATGATTATTCTCACTTACATAGAATTTATTATTACTTCAAATGAATTTCTACTCTACCATTATTTATATTCACCAAATTCATTACATGTTTATCAAATATATTTACCAATCAAATTGAACAACAAATGACTTAATGTAACAATGTTGGTTCGTCTTCTCAAACATATAAACAACAAAAGAAAGTTTAACTTGAGAAGATTATTCATACAAATGTGGGAGGATTATATTAAAAACAGTACACCATAACTTATGTTTATTTATTTTTATTAAATTAAAGTTTGATCAATAAAAGTTGTATTTCTTAAGAATATATTTGTGATAGTGTATTATGCGATTTTATAAACTTATACTTATTTGATAAAATTGTATAATGAATTGGAACAATTTCAATAATAATTTTATAACTTGTGAGATTCTTATATTCATACAAGATAAAAAGTTCAAATCGCATATTTAAACAAAATTTTAATTTTATTCCATAATTTTATATCATGATTTCATACAGTATAATCAATGGTTCCTAAATCTAATCTAGTTTGACAAGAAATAGCACAAAAAGTTAGGAGAGTTGGGACTTTAAATGCTAATTAATGTTTCCACCACCCCAGACCCAGGCGAAAGGAGAAAAAAATCTGTGTCAAATTATAAAATAGGAAAAAGGATTTGAAAAATATTTTAATTTTGATTGAAATTGTTGTTATGATAACAAATTTTATGGAGGATCTTTTGCCCCCTGCACTATTTAATAGTGTATTTTAAAGGCATATATGTGCATGCCCACGTGGACACGTTACTATTTGTAATTATGCAATATTTATGATGTCCACGTGGGTATATAAATACCTTTAAAATACACTATTAAATATTCCGGGGGTAAAAGGTCCTTTCCAAAGTTTGATATCGTAACAGCAATTTCGACCAAAGTTCAGATTTATTTCAGACATTTTTCCCTATAAAATATAACTTGTATGCAAAAATTTATTTGATATATTTTTCTGGTTTATTTTTATAGAATTAAAATCTATTGAGTAATTCAATATAGATATAATTTTTATATATAGAAAAATTAATTTTAAAAATCTAATAATCAATTCGATATAATTTAATCAATTAAGTCGATTTCTTAAATAAAAAAATCATCGACATTTAGATGGACACAAATTGTGTGGTAATAGTAATGCAAACTGCAAAGAATAATTGAAGGGCTTCAAATATTAATTTTATTTTACATAAATTAGTACTGCTTTTCTTTTGGTAGGTTTAAAAATGGAGTTAAAACACTATTGACAATTATATTGTCTTAATGGAATAACTGTCTCTTTTATTTTATTTTATTTATGTTTTCAAGGTGCAGCTTAAATATGCAAGCATTAAGTTTTCTAGATAAATTCATAGACTCCAATGAAATATTCCCTCCGTCCCTTTTTATATGTCATCATTTTCTATAAATAGTTGGTCCATAATACTTGTAATTTCATAAAATCAATGCATAAATAATCATATTGTTCCTTTTTTACCCTAGTGAGTTATTAGCTTTGAAAACGTACATTTGACCAACTTAGAAAAACTAAGTAAATGATTCATGTTCATTGATTAAATTAATTAATCAAAATAAATTAATTCATATTCATTGATTGAAAACTTGAGTTCCAAAAAAATTAAATAAGGGTAGAAGGATAAAATTATATCATTTCTTAATGCAAATACAAAGTAAAAAAAATAACATATAAAAAGAGATGAAGGGAGTAATAAAAAGTCCGAAAATAAACACTGAAAACTTTGCGACAAGATTTTCAGTACTACTAAGTACTATGCAGTGATCTCATATCTGTTTGCCTAGTTTGATAATGTCTTATTTCAGGACATTATTAACTCGGAAAAAAAATGCTACATAATAAAAAATAATTCATCTTGAACAATAAATGTCTTTCACATTCATATATAATAATATGTGATTTTTTTATTTCTAAATAATAAATATTTTCAAACAAAACACTTCAACATAAAAAGCGTATTCATAAAAATATTTGAAAAACAAAAAAAAAAAAAGAATTGATAGCATTAAAGGCTTTTTAACAATTGACTAGGACAAATCTTAGAATAAGTCAAGTATAAATCGATGTCAATCAAACAATTAAATCTAGACTAAGTTGATGTTATGTAATGTAGTGGGAATTTAGGAATATTTATAAGTATTAGGTAAGACGTATTTGTTGATAATTCGGCGGGTTGGATAGTTGCCCAAGTAAAGCACCCAAAATTATTAAATGTCGCGATCTACCTTATATTAATTTTTGACGTATAACGTATTGTATCTTAAATGCATTATTTAGTAATTCACATTAAACAGGGATGAATTTTAAACAAATATACATTTTAGATTAAATCTTCTAAATTCTTCTTTACGTGTATCTATCGTAAACAATACCCACATAAACATTATTTGATCTTCAATAACACAAGGTTACTTGTTTATCTTTCTGATTAGGTTGACTGTCATTTATTTTGTCTTAGTTGTATTGTATTAGGACATTTTATAGTGTTGAGTTTCAATTCAACATCCAATTTTTAAGGAAAATTTCACTTTTCAACTATTCAAGTAAGAAAGGTCAAGTGATCTGTAACTTAATTAAGTATCACACATATAAATATATATCTGTTGAGCCCAAATATCATGCAAACTAAGCTTATTATTTAAGTGGAGCCCAAACATCATGCAAAAAGAACCATTTGATGATGTTTTGATAGTTTTTCATGATCACTTAAAAGGAAATTAGTGTCTTTGCATCAAATGAGAAAAGAAAAATGAATATGTTGATTGAAGCTATATAGAGCGGGGTTAATTAGGACTAAATAAAACAAGGCGAAGCTGAATTTAAGCAAGATAAAATTTTAGCACAAAAAAATTTAAACCATCCCGTTCCATTACCATCCCTAAGAAAAAAGAGAGGACAATCCACTTGAATTACAAGCGTTTGCAACTTGATTTTCCATTCAGCAACCAAAACCAAAAAGAAAGGAAGAAAAAGGTCCAGAGGTAATGGCAGATGGACCCTTTAGTAAAGGGTGTCACTGTCATTACGTACCACCTTATCAACAACAACAACAGAAATAATTTCTTATATACTAAATGAGGAAAGCTCTATCAACAAGGGTTATGGTGGAGTGATAAGTACTTCTTCATCTATAATCAGAGATCTCGATTGAGTTTGCGTTCCTTTAGATATGGAGCCGTCTTTATTAGGGATCGCTTTATCGTTCAATGTGGGAAGGACTTTTCGGCGCGAATTCAAATTTAATTGGTCTCTAATATGGATACCAGACACTGAATAAGAAACCAAAAAAATGAGAAAATTTATAACTTTATCCCATAATCATGCCTTTAATCGTCCCAACCTTTCATTTTCCCAATAAAATAAAAACTTGTGTGTAAATAATATTTAATAATAACAGTTTAAGTATTTAATATTATAAGTGACATCTGAAAATGATATACTATGTATACTGAAAATAACAATGCACATACACCAATTAAGAACAAAATTTTACTACTTGAAATTCTACCCACGTCATAAAAAAAGAGTTATAATACATAAGTCTTCAACGTTAGGAGAGATTGATTGTTGTCCTCCATCATCATCAAGTATATACTACGGGGTATTTGCTTGTAAATTATCTTTAATAATCAAAGTATTCTTTGAACCAAGTGTGCCTAAAGAACAATTTTTTTTAGAATGAAGCCTGTATTTTTTATTTATTTATAATGTATTTATTTGTAACAACTTTTAAAGCGATAGAAAATAAATTACAATCATAAAAAAACTAAATGAAGAAACATAGTTTTATTCATCGAGATTGTGAGTACAAATCTGTTGATCTTTTGATTCTTCTTTCATAAGATTTATCCATGATTCAAAGACATTTAGTGATATATTTCTTGAAATAGGATGATTTTGATTTGATTTCTTTATGAATATTCTATGAATTTGCGGAATATTCGAGATATTTGAAATGCTTTTTCAAGGGAATATCGTATTTTTTATATAGGCATGAACTAGAATTTAGGATTTAGTAGCCACCAAAAACTAATTGAAATTGAACATACCTTGTAGAATGCGTCCCTACTCGAATTAAACACATTTTTAGAATCCCACAAAATATCAATGTCTACCATATTCATTTTAGAAAATGATTTTTTCCTTTTCATAGTTGTTTGATGGTGACCTCTTTCAATTTGGTAGGGCGACGAAACACTACTTCAATGTAAAATTAACTTCATAATACTTAAATGATAAGAGTGTTTAAATTGAAGGTGTACACAAATGAATGTTTTCATGGTACAAACACTAGATTTTTTTTCTTAGATAACGATAAAATTCATTTATGACGAGAAAGCGTATGTGATTTGCTCAAGTTCACGGTGGACATCTCTTTCTATCTAGAATAGTGTAATTAACACCTTCATTTAACAACAACATATTGAGTATATTACAATCTCATAAATATAGATATGTAAAAGTGCTATGTACGCAAACTTACCCTATTTTATAAAGAGAGAAATTACTTTTGCTAATTTTTTATAAGCTCAAACAATACATAATAAAATCAAGTATCAAAAGAAATACAAAAATAAATCAGTTATGCTTAATCCCCATATTGAAGTGGCAATTTCTAATTGTTCAAATAATAATAAAAATCTTGCCTAATATGAGAGGGGGTTATATATGGCCTTAAGTTAAAAAATGGGAATTGTTTTATCTAAGAGTCTCGTTAAGCCCTAGTTTTATTATTTAAGGATTATTGTTGAACCCTTTAAAATTATTAATGAATATTCCTTATAATAATAAAGTAACACCAAATTTAATTTGCTACTGTTTCGTTAGTAATTAAACCTTAACAGGGAATTTACAAAATTTTCAAAAGTTAGGTGGTCGAAACATCATATTAAAGAGTTTAGAGAGGTTTCCAAATGAGAAAAAGAAAAGAAGGGACCATGAAAACGCAAAGGTTTTACATTAGTCCCACAAAGTTCGTCGGCGGCAGAAAAACGGTGGCCGTGAAAAATGGGGAAGAACGGGAAGAAGAAAAGTCACCAACAGAACCGTAGAGATAGAGCTTACTATCTTGAACAGGAAGAACCAGAATACCCAGTTACCCCAACTATTGAGTCCACTCAAGAAGATGAAGAAGAGAGTCAAGATGATCTCAGTTCTTCAATTTCAACCAATGATATCCCTTCAAAGTTTTCATTATACCAACAATCTGTGCAGGCAAGAATACCTATTTGCCAAAATCTTTTCTTTTTAACTAATTAGACAAACTGGAGTAACTTGATTAGTATCTTTTTATTATTGCAGTCACCAAAAGGGGATATAAGTTATCTGCAGAAATTCTTCTTGATGTACGTAGGTGGGAGGGTGCCCCTTCATTTCCAGGAAGATTTCTGCGGAACTGCTCTTTTGAGGTATACTTTGAACTACCCTGTGTACTTTTGAGGAAATTATTGGCAATTTTAGCTTATTTGCTGCTCATATGCTCTTTATGTTTAAGTTTCTTCATTATCTATTTGTACGTTGCTTGAATATATAAGAAACCGGAAATTGAGCGGATTTTGGCAAGTAAATTATTGCTGAAGATTTAGTTAAAGCTGATGTAATTACATGCTAATATCTTTAGACTACAAGATTTAAGTCATTCTCTTATGCAATTCTTGAAAATATTTAATGTAGCTTAGTGATTTAAAATGGGTTTTGATGTACTTTGCGCCACTAAAATTAGCTGCTGGATGGTAGGTAATGAGTGGTCATCCTGTTGAAATCCTTATGGGACTTGATTTCAGTTAGATATTTGAGCAATTATAAAGATGCAAGTCCATGGCTGCTGGCCTGCTAACCGATAGCTGGTTAGATTTATGTCCAAGATTTTGAGGTGATGCAGCAGCAGAAGGCTCGTCATTTTAGATTATCTGCTTTAATTAGTTCTTCTCTGTGGCTGTCTGTTTTATAATTATATTTTACTTGTAGGGTGACAATTTCTTGTAGCTTGATAATGTTGCAAATGGAGTTAAATTTCACCTATCAAAAACACATGTTATCCAAAAAGTGATTTGAAATTTTTGGTACTAACGTTGTTGATAGCCAGCATTTATTCCCACTGAATATAGAATGATATATTCTCTTGATTGATGCCTTTCTTTCTGGAAATAGAGTATTTTTGCAATTGTTATTTCTTTCAAACTAATATTTAAGCTTACTCCTCAATTTCTATATCAGTTTGTCTCCATGTTGAACTAATGATAGTTTTATACTTATTAGCCATACTTGTCACACTTGTTCATTGAGACCAAACACTAGATGATTTCTTCTCATCTATCCAAGTTTTGGTAATGGTGGATAGAGTTAACCACACGTACCCCATGAAATTAGTCGAGGTGCGCGCAAATTTGCCCAGACACCATGGTTATCAAAAAATATAATTACTGCATAGTTACAACTTATTTCCTGTGCAACTTCATAAGCTAACTCAACTGTTATTGTGTAACACCACCTATCCTGATGCATTTTGGCAGTACCGAATGGCTCCATAGTGATGCTAGGCGCACTGCTATTGGATTAGATTTAGACGTTGAAGCACTTGATTGGTGCATGGAGAACAATGTGAACAAAGTTGGTGCTGATGTCTCTTCCAGAATATTTCTGTTTCATGGTAATGTGTTGCAACCTCTTGAGGCCAAATTGGTTAACGTCGCTACTCAATATCTCATGCAAAATGTAACACTAGGAGATAGTGAAGATGATTCTCCTGATCACAAATTGATGAAAGATTTTCAATTTCCTGCAAGAGATATAGTTTGTGCTTTTAACTACAGTTGTTGTTGCCTTCATACTCGCCAAGAACTAGTTTCATACTTAAAACATGCCTTAAGTGCTCTGAACAAGAAGGGTGGTATATTTGTGATGGATCTATATGGAGGCACATCAGCAGAGCATGAGCTAAGGATGCAGAGAAAATTTCCAAACTTCACAGTATGTCTATCCAAACTAAAGATGATCGTTGTCTTCTTTCATTGGAATATGTGTACTAGAATCTGGATTTTCACTTTCTTGCCATATTCTTTGTTATTTGATTTCAGCATATAAATTTTTTCTTCTCACTTCCTTTTCAAGACAATTCGGAACAGTGCTATAATGAAAAAATTTCAATGTCGACATGTCAATTCTGAGGATGCTCGCATTTCTATGCATTTTTCGTCATTAATTTTTTGGGTTGTTCCTACTTATGATCCATTTCTTTCACCATTTATTGCATTAAAACTCCATTTATTGCAATGACACAGTTAGTCAACTTGCTAGTAGAGCCAACAGTTCCAAAATGGAAACCCCTCCATGATCTATCATCCTCAATTGCTATCACCAACCCCATAGCTCCTCCTCTGTAATAGACATGCAAAACTTATTTCAGTGTTATTAATTATAAAACACATAAAACCTTACATGTACATGAAATTTAGTATCATAATCTTTACAAAGAAAAAATAAATTGTATAATCTTTGTTGGCTGTCATTTATTTTAAGGTAAAGACTGTATATTAAATAAACGAGTTTTAAGGCAAGACTGTATATGGCTGTCATCTTAAACAAACGAATTTACATCAAAATGGCTTACTACTTGATGACAACTGGCCTAACATATAATTGCAACTGGTCATGTAATGGGGACAGGAAAGATATCCTTACTAATGTTGATGTCATGTGCTAGAGCTTAGTTCCTTTGGTTAATTGCTTCACTTAGAAAAGAACATGCACGCCCAGAAGTATGCTTTTGTAGCGAATTGCTGGCTTTAGGTTTCTTTATGGCATAAATTGATATATTATGATGCATCTGGATGAACGGGGTCCTTCTCTGAAAATACAGACGGTGAGCCATCACCAAGCCTGTGGGCCGGCTATCCTATGTAATAAGTAACCCTTTTATTTGTAAGAACTGTTACTTCCTTGAGACATTCACTAAATGATTGAATTGTAAACTGTGCTGTCTGTTTCACAGTATGTTTGGGAGCAAGCTGAATTCGACATCATTAAGCGGAAAACAAGGATCAGCCTCCATTTTAATCTGCACAAGCCACAAAGGAAAATTCGCCATGCATTTTCTTATAGCTGGAGACTGTAAGTCACTTCCTCCTCTATTATAGAGAAAAGGTCACATCCTCATATTCTATTATGGTACTTTTTCTATTGCTGCTGTTCACTTAATAGCATGAAATGTATTTCTTGCGTATAGGTGGTCATTGCCCGAGATCAAAGACTGCTTGGAAGAAGCTGGATTTCAGTCAGTCCACTTCTGGATCCGACATATGCCTGACAGCGAAGATATCAGAAGCACATATGGGCTTGCTGCTGGGCGAGACATAAAATATGAAGAGGTTACAAGTTTTCAACAACAAGATTCATGGAACGCATACATTGTAGGTGTTGCATAGCTGCTATATCTGCCTTGTTTTCATGAAAGTGGGCTTAGGTAAGACGTTATTCTTCATTTCGTCGGAAGCTAGATCAGTAGATTAAATTACTTGTGGTTTTTTTTTAATACAATTTTAGTGCACAAAAAATGTTGTACCCTCATCTATAAGTTTTTTTAACTAGGAATTAATTCAGTTAAGCCCCCTGCGATCTCTGAATATAGTGCCTCAGTTCTTGATTGAGAAGTAGGCTTATAAACTTCTTAGTATTACAAAGACTTTCAGTTTACTCAGATAATTAGATAGTGAGTCCCCAACAATCACATGAGCAAAATTGTTACCATATACCTCCAAGAAAATTGGATTAGCGACGGACAAATTTTGTAGCTAAACAACAAAAAAAATCCATCACTAATCCAATCTAGCGACGGAATTTTGTTAGCTATATGCGGAACTGCTAATTCCAGTTTTTCTTTTAGTAATTAGAATTTAGAGGCGTACTTTGAGAAAAAAGGAATAACAGTGAGTGAGTAGGAGGTTCCCATATTCATACCATATATGGTTTGTTGATTTACTTGATTCCAGAATCGAACAAGTTGATTTTGGATAGGAAATCATGTCTAATTATTTGTTTAAACATACTCTTTGTTCGTTTTGATATGAGGAAAATTCTTACTTCCAGTATAGTTTTCGAGACATTTAATTTTTAAGGAAGGAATAATTTTATCTTATCTGACTCTACAAATTGAACAAACTGACGAGACAAGCATTGTCATTGTCATTGATAAATTTTGACTGCATCATTGCTGTAATCATCCATTTATTCCAAAGGCGTGCACTTGACTGAAAAGTAGTAGTACAGAACAGACTACAGTAGTATTTTTTGAGTGATAAAATAATGATAATTGATAGGTGAAAGGATCTAAAATTATTATTGGATTCCTCCTGTTGAGCGTGCTCGATTAAAGTTAAAAAATGAAAACACAAGTTCCTTTAATTTGAAAATCAAACATCCAATTGTTTTTTTGGTAAACAAGTAAATAAATCAAAAGAATACTACTTTTTGTTAAAGCTCAAAATTTCGAAAAACGATTACACTTCACTATTAACGACTTGACTATATATTATCATCAAAGATGGTAAATTCCTCTTCATCATTAATTAAAGTTTCGAATGTGAGTCTTAATAGATTCGTCTTTGGTAAAAAAAACACTTTATCTTCCAAAATTATATGTGATAATTCGAGTCCGCAATATGATCCATCCAAATATTTGAGATTATGGATTTTTTATTTTTTTTTATAACCGAGAAATCCGTCAGTGACTCGCCCTTTGGATCAATCATAGCCTTCTAAACTCGGTGGATAATGGGCCCGCTCCTCTACCCTTCTTCACTTAAATACAGGGCTTCGCTTTGCATGGTGTGGGGCTTGAACCTGCGACCTAAGCCACAAATCCTCCACCTTTTGCCACTCGAACTAGGCCTTGGGGGCAGATTATGGACTTTAAATTCTAGAAAAGACACCAGTGAGTTTTGAATTAATCATTTATAAATTTTACTACTCATACAAAATTATTGTCAATATCGTATTTAAAATTATAACTCCACCTTTTAAGCCTAAAGTGGTATGCGGGTAAATGAAGAAAAAAGAAACTTTGATCAGCTAAATTTATGTGGCGTGTTGACTTATTAAGTGTCAAAGTAAAAGATCTCTTCGTTATAATGAAAGGATACTATATGGACCTAGGGATTAGAAAAATTGATCCTCATTCATAAGTGGATTAATTAATGCCTAAAGTAGCTTAAAAGCCCTGTACTAGTAGTATAATACTCCCTCCGTCCCTATATACTTGTCCATATTTCCTCTTTTAGATGTCCCTATTTACTTGTCCATTTTGACAAATCAAGAAAGGACAAAAAAATTTTTTCCTATTATACCCTCATTTAAACTTCTTGAAAATTTAAACTTCCCCCAACATTGATTAGTTATCTTGAATAAATTTATTTTGGAATCATAATTAATAAGGACAAAATTGTAACTTCACTATGCTAATCATTGTTGCCTTAATATGTGTGCCATTTCTAAAGTGGACAACTAAATAGGGACGGAGGGAGTAGTTTATAGCTCTAAATTCTAATCTACTGCGGTTTTGTGATTTCAATTAAACTGTTATTTTCAGTTACGAAATATGTACTTATATATGTAATCATATAACACTTACTCATTTTGACTCATAATTAAAGTTCGTTTCTCAATCTTTTTCAAACTATAGCTCTATTCACAACATTCCCAATTTCCAGTACAATACAATATTCGAAACAAATGCAGTAAACAACCTAGCTAAATCTTGTCTCTTAGTGCTACACTGTCCTAACAAAAAGGTTGTCGCCAATAACCACAAGCACATGGTCCGTAGATCTAGCATATATAAAGAAAATATGATTCATAGTACTTAGTACGTACTCGACTGTCCGAATAATTCAAATGCAGATAATAGAGGATATGTAAACACTTTCTATCGAGAATCTTTTTATTTTCATAAACCGAAATGAGATATTTAATTGAGAGTAATTTTCTAAAAAAAATCTGTCTCATCATGCTCTTGGTGTTAACCAGCTAAGTTTTCATTTTACAAATTCACACTATTTTAACACGAAACATGATGATCATCTCAACCATGTGATTACCTACCGAAACAAAATATAATTAATATGACCTGTTTGCTTGTGCGTGATGTTTTGAAAAAATAAGTTGAAGGCATGCTGCTACATTAAAGATGAATATTTAAACGAAAGAAAAACTTAGTAGGCGTTTGATCATGCAATTTGGAGTTCAAATTACATGTTTTGATCAGAAAGTTCCTATCTTTTTTTACATATTGTGGAATTTTTATGTTTATGAGAAAAAAATATAAAAAATTTGTGATTAAAATTACTTGTTCAAACAAAATTTCAACTTCAAATCAACGTGATTTGAAATAATGACCAAACATGCCGCCTGGGGTGATAATAAGTACAAAAGCAAATTATTCAAACTCCTTTTTCTCAAATTTCTCGACGATGGAAAAGTTAAAATTGCAACAAGGGTTAATAAGAAATCAGTAAATTCTACCTAACCTGTATTACTTAATCTTTAGTGTAAGACTGTAAGGTGAATTTAATTAAAAACCTACAATTTCCTAAATGAGAAAAAAAATTAAACTATATGTACTATATTTTTGCTAAAAATTTATTGAAAATTAAGTTTATATATTTCTCCAAAGAAACAAGAAATTAATTTCACCATATCATGTTGTTGACGGCAAATCCATAGGCACTTCGCCCAAAACTTGCCGTCTTCAATTTATTTAATCTTATATCATGTTTATTTTTTAATTATAAATATCACATCATAGTTTAAAATTTTAATTAATCACATCAATATGAATTGTAGTGAGTACGTAGCTCCATTGAAATGCACAAAGTAACATTTTCTTTACTTAATATTTTTAACACATCAAAAATAACTACTTTTTCTCTGTTTTATTGTTAACGTTACATAATTAATAAAAATATAATTTAAATATGACTAGTAAAAGTATCGAAAAAATAGAATAATAATTAAGAAAGATTTCAGACCTCTTGAAATGATGAAAACAATATTCGAAAACTATGACCGGAAGATATATCTTTTTTTTTTGTTGGGTACTACTGGACTAGTAGTAGAATTAAAGCAGGTATAATTAACGTCTTAATTAAGCGAAACTAAACTTAATTAAGAGTGGTTAATTACTACAGGTACAAAATTAAAAACCCCCAGAAACCCACAACAGTTAAACACCCAAACCCCATTGTCACTAAAAAAAAATTGCAGTTTCCCTAAGTAAATCAGCATCTTCTTGGCGTCTTCTCTCTTCTTCCTCAGCTCACTATAAGGGTTCTGCCCCACCACCCCTCAAATCTCTTGGAAGTTATAGATCTATTATTGTATTTAAACCCTACCCAACAACTCATAAATCTTCATATTCTTGATTTTTCTTTCACTTCCCAATATGAACCAGAATCGTACTCGTTTAATTTCTTCTAGATCTTTGCATATCATTTGCACCTACAATCTCTAGCATTCATAAAAATCTTGTCTTTTTTGTTTTATTTTACTGCAATTAATCTGATTATGCTATATGGGTATGATGAAACGGACAATGCGGCCATTGTTCAGTGTATTATTGTTGATTGCAGTGGCGGCTACACTTGTTTTTCGAATTACCCTTCGTTATAGCTCTATTGAGTTGAAAAATGAATACCCATTTGCTGGGAAGGCTCAAAAACCGGTTCTGAATGAGACACTTTTGAAATATGCGTCTATTGATATTGGGGAACCGCGGTTGAAGAAAGAGGTTGAGGAGTTATTGGAAGGGAATTTCAGAGGACATAACCGACATAGATCATTTCTGTCTTCTGGGAAGTATCGTATTGATGTAAGTCCGAGGACAGCTAGAGGGGTATCGGTGCAGCTCCGGTCACCGGAGTTTTATCGCCTTTGGCAGAGTTTTAGGAGGAATTTGCAAGATTGGTTCAGAAATAGGAAGCTTCCTAAGGATGTGATGATGGATTTGGTGAGTACTGTTAAGGCTCCTATTGATGGACATAATGGTTTAGTACGATCAGAGAAGAGGTATAAATCATGTGCTGTTGTAGGAAATAGTGGGATTTTGTTGAAGAGTGAGTATGGGGAGTTGATTGATAGTCATGAAGCTGTGATTCGACTGAACAATGCAAGAAATAGGGGGTTTGAACATAGAGTAGGTTCAAAGACTACTCTTTCATTTGTGAATAGTAACATTCTGCATCTTTGTGCAAGGAGGGAAGGTTGTTTTTGCCATCCATATGGAGTGAATGTGGCTTTAGTAATGTATATATGTCAGCCTGTGCATTTCTTGGATTACATGGTGTGTAATTCTTCACACAAAGTGCCATTAATTGTCACTGATCCACGCTTTGACATGTTGTGCGCTAGGATTGTGAAGTATTATTCGTTGAAACGATTTGTGGAGGGAACTGGGAAGCCTTTTCAAGAATGGGCTCCTGCTCATGATGGAGCTAATTTCCATTACTCTTCTGGTTTGCAAGCTGTGATGGTTGCTTTAGGTGTTTGCGAGAAGGTTAGTATTTTTGGATTTGGGAAATCTGCTTCAGCTAAGCATCATTATCATACAAATCAGAGGACTGAGCTGAAGTTACATGACTATGATGCGGAGTATGATTTCTACCGCGATTTGGTGGAGAGACAGCAGGTAATACCATTCATCTCGGAGAGGTTCAAGTTTCCTCCTGTTTCTATATACCAGTGACCTTTGACGAGGAGAAAGTGTTGTCAAATTGTAATTGTAGGTTATGCAGGTTGTTTGGGATACAGCTCAATTGTATAATTAAATCACAAGCAATGAATGAAATCTTTGTTGTATTTCTTTGTTATTTAAGTAAATTGTTCAATGAATTGCACCATTTGGTCTTTACTACTACATGATTTTCTTAAAACATATTGGCACACAAATAAAAACGTACTTAGCTTCAATATTAAATGCCAAACAATGGCAATGTTGTGTACTCTATGCAACATGTTCTTGGGACACTGTTATGTACAAACTAGCTCAAGTCAAGGTATATGTCTCCTTATTCATGTTGGCTGGAAAAGACTGTAGTATGAAGGTTTATTGCTACCAATTGATTGATAATTTATGTACTCAGCACTAAAATCTATCAGTAGCACGTTTCTTAGATCCATGTGCTGCAAAGATTCCATAGAGACAAGGCAAGATTGAGCAATGATTGATTAAAGCATTCATGGGGACCAACCATTTATTGCTGGATTTTTATTAAGAGGGTAGGTAAAAGTTATATTGCAGAAGTTAAACCAGCTCTAAGATAGTAGAGATCTGTTAAAGAAGTTGGATTCCATGCACCAAAAAGATTTGTGCTGATAAGCTAATAAAATCTACCATTTACTCTTCTCTGTTCAACCATATAATGCTGGATTTTGATACCATATACCTATGTTTAGGTGTGCATTGTTCTCTCGAAGGTTGCCTAATTGTTTCTTGTGTCCCTGTTGTCCTTGAGTTGGCTGTTAACAATGTCTTTTGTACTGAGTAGGTGCTTTACATTTTGATGGGAATTGTCTATATTCTGTTTTGTTCGTTGTATATGGAATGTGGCCACAATAGGATTGCTTTATTAGAATTTCTCTTGTTCTGAAAGTGTCTATAACTGATATCAAATTGGAGTAATCCGAGAAGTGGATGTTTCATTTTGCATTGCTCTCCGTAGTATGAAGTCATTTTCCTGTCATAAACAACTTAGCCTTAAAGAAATGACAAAGAATCAGTTGGGTTGTGTTCTCTGTTCTGCTGTTCTATACTTCTCTGTATAGAGTGTGAGCACCCACACAAAAAAAAAGGGGAAAAGAAAGAGAAAAATCACAAGAGCATATGCTCTCCCACGGGCCACTTCGAGTGTTGAGACAAAGCATGAAAGGGTTTTACTTCTGTATCTCTGTTTTAGCATCTAGTCTCTCTTTCTATTTTATTTACTTCTCGAGCAAACAGGTTGTGTCATCCATGAAAACACTTTGATACAGATGCCCTATTCACATTCCTACAAATTTGACTCTACTATTTTGGAAGAGCATATTTGAAGGAAAGAAACACCCCACTACATAACACTAAATACTTGCAATTGTTTGTTCAGTTTTACACAAGAACTTTAACAGATATGCATCAGCCTCATTTAAGTATGATACCAAAAACAAACATATAGCATCCTTTAACCAAACAAAGCTACTATAATCCCTTTAGAACCCTGATAAGAGACGGCAGAATATATATGTAAACACTATTCTGGTTTTGAATTCAGTTTTGTCCTGAATGCTCGGGCTCAACTGTATCGTATTCTACGTCCTGTTCCTCAAACTTCACTTCCACCAAGTACCTTATGCTCACCTATAGAAAACAGAATATGGAAAAAGGTCAATGGACCAATTTAAAATCTTTAAACCATAAGACAGTTTTGTCTTTAACATTGTTAAGAAATCTTTTTGGATCATGAACTGCATATTTGTCATATTCAAGTGGATTATCTTTGTATACGGCCGAAATCAGCCAACTATGTAGACAAAATGCCCCAAATCGATGAGTTTGTTTAATCCTTCCTAGAACCTTTGCTCCCTTTGTCTTCTCTTCGGAGTATTTGGTGTTATCTATCCAACATTAGGTACAAATAAGGTATTTCTTGTGGAACCTATGCTCAAAGTTGTGATAACTCCTTGATTTCTTCTCCAATTGAAGCAACAGCGAAAACAAAGAAACCTTTCTGGCCTATCTAAAATTGTGAGACCTTATCTAGCAGCTTCCGTTAGACCATCTAAAAAGACTACAAATCTTTCAAACTGAATGCATAAACATTATTGTATACTAAGAAACATAACAATGCTCTGTACTACTGTTAGACTTCTTTCATCCTCATGCAGGTCACAGGCACGCAAGTGTATCAGATGGAGCTTACATAGATCTCATGCACAAGGAAAGAAGCTAAATGTAGCAGCTGAAGTATATGTGTAAAATCATTTGGTTGAAGTTAGTTAGGACTAAGGACTTGTGCCAGATCAGATTAGTTAGTGTAAGTTTGTATAGATGAGTTGAGTGCTTGCAATTATGTTAGTTAGCAGCAATTTTGTCTTTGTATATACATAATGATTGTTGTGCACAAGATATTAAGAGAATGAAGAAAACAATCACTCATTTCTCTTTCAATCCCATGATATTACTCTCTTTCTATTTACTGTTCATCGCAGTTTTTGTGACAATTTTATGCGGTATCAGACCCTATGGAGTCAGTGCATCCTAGTATAATTGGGATTCATATGTACTGGTCGTCTTCTTGTTCTCTGTCAATTTTTGCTTGCGAATCAATTGTTCTGAGTTTGAATGATTGAATTTGAGTTCTCTAAGTTTAGACTGATCAGATTCATTATTGTATCACATACAACTCATTTCTGTATAATAAAAAATGAGGCATCTCTTTAGCTTCATTATCATCTTTCGATTGCTGTTTGAGATAGAATCTGAGCTTTTCTTCTGATAATCTGAAAATTGTATCGATTTAGTGTTTTCATGGAAGTGGTGGAAAATGTTGATTTATCTGCTAAGAACAGAGGATAAGAGTGGGGAGCTAAGAAGAATGATTCATTTGGATCAACGAGCAGACTTGAATAATGATTCATTTGGATCAATGAGCTTTTTCAGCCCAAAAATCCATCAATATCTACTTTATTTGTATATTTAGGTATCGTTTTATTTATATTTATGGAATAATATGATCCTCTATAGCCTTAGGCTTATATATATTAGCTATGCTCAATGCTAGAATTTTGTTGGATTAGATCTCTTGGACCTAACGAAAAGGGCTCTAAGCTCACGCAAGCAAGTGTGAAAGAAGCTAAGCATGAAGCTACCGCTTCACTAATCGTCTAAAATACAACTATCACAACTTCCTTTGATTCAAAAGAAAGGCTTTGCTTGCATGAGAAGTGAAGCATGAAGGTACCGCTTTTCCGACTGACTAAAATACATCACTCACAACCTTCTTTGATTCAAAAGAAAGGTTTGCTTGCATGAGAAGTGAAGCATGAAGGTACCGCTTCTCTGACATACTAAAATACAACAATCAAAATCATACTTTGATTCAAAAGAAAAGCGAACAGTTTGCCCACAAGCAAATGATTTGTTCCTATCAGCAATTGAATTTGAGAGGGACTTGTATAAAAGAAAGACACACTTAACATTCTAGTACTTGAACTTCGTATAAAGAAACGTAGGGTGCTGCGTCCTAGTCTCCTAGACTCACAAGTAGAGTAATATACTTGACTTAATAACCAAAAAAAAATCCCATAAAGCTTCCAAATTTTAGCTAAGTAGTATAACATAGAGTAATTTTAAAAGAAAAGAAAAAAAAATAAAGGGGCAAATTGGACCTTTTCATCAAGTATTTTTACACAAAATATCCATTGTGACACGTTTTAGATTGGATCCAGAACTCTCCAATTCACGTTGGAGCTCCCTTAGGATCAAAGATCAAACACAAGACTACTTGATGATAAGGAAGTTTTTTTTTTTTTTCTGATTAAATTCGGATCACTTTACAATGGAAAAACTCATGTTCATTATTTGGTGGTGGCGCCTCCAATAGAATTTTGTCCTCAAACCCGAGACCTCCGATTAATGGTGAAACATTCTCACCACTGCACCACAATCAATGAGGAAGTTATCAATGGTTAAAAGTAAAACAAATGATAATTTTAAAACATTTCGAATAGTAAAAAGGTAAATTTCCAATATATTAATTTGTTAAGCAGGTCATTTTTTTAAAGTTTTTTAAAGCGAAACTAAAAGTTCAAGATAATCTATCACCGTGATCTGGCACACAATTTTCTCGAAGAAAAGTATAGTCAAACGACTCCATCATATGTTTTAAGGAAATGTCACATATAATTCTAGTACCAAGTATACAAAAACCCAATATTATTAATTACTAATATACAGTACAATAAGCTCGAGCCAAGAAATTAATTAAACTAGAGAAATGGGAACCTGGTTCTTTTATATTTCTTCCGACAAAACATAGTGGAGAACCCCTTCTTCTTGACCAATATTTTCAAATTTAGAGAAAAAAAGAACCAAAAATAAATTTAAAAATTTTAATATTTAGCAATTTTGTTTTGTTTCATTTGATCTAGTCAAATCCACCCCATGAGAAATTAATATTTTCCGGTCTTCCCATTCCAATTGAACATATTATTACTTTGATAATTTGGACATGGTATATATAAATATCTCTCAAATTTATGGTTTGTTTTTCCTAATCGATATACATAAACTATACATTAGACAGTCAAGTGAAATTAAATCCAATCCACAAAATATTGATCTATGGACAACATCGTTATGATAAAGTTCGTAATATATGATCATACTCACTAGTTATATACATATTATACATATATATTATCTATACGCCAACTATTTAATTTTTAAAATCCATTGGAGTTGATATGGAGAATGAAAGTCTTGTATGCAAAGACTGTATCATCAACAATTCAGTCGTTAGTTTCTTTTGGGGTAATCATGTTATTGCATAAAGTTGTGGTCCAGCAACTCTAATGATATGATTCAACCCTTAACATAGGGTAAAAAATACACAAAAAAAGAGAGGATATATTTCTTTAGTTCAGACCTCCAAATTGGACTAGGAAAATGTATTACTATATATATATATATATATATATATATATATAATCTGTTCAACTTCCCCAACTAAGGTGTGAAAATTCTGAAAAAGTTAAAAAGTAAGTACACACTAGCTAGTGGCTGATATATATACATTTTGGGACTTAATTGGTAGTATCCCAAACTCCTATTATGCAGACAAAAAGTTCTGACTTTCACTTTACCTAAGATACTACTCTTTCCCACTTGACAATCTCGCTGATACTACTAGATTATAAGCTTTGATTCACCTAAGTCATTTTATGTTCATAAATCATCAAATAAATCTATGAAGATTAAAAACGAAAATATAGTGGTGGTGATAGTGATGATTAGGATATGGAGTTATACGTCCGTTTTTGCTCTTGGCTCTATTGGTGTAAATCTGATAATTATTTTTTTGAAGACCTAATTCATTAAACAAAAGTAAAATAAAATAACATTATTTATTGAATAAAAGTGGACTCTTTCGAGCACTTTATACTTTTAGACGAGAAAAATCTGTGACACAATTAAACTCAACTCATTACACTATGAAACATTACAAGTTAGCAATGAAGCTGATAAATTTTCTCCAATAAACCTATTAGCTAAGTAGCACAGCCAAGGAGAAAATTCACCTGCTTCATGTACTTTAATGTTTTATAAGGCCATCACCCTTATTGTTACAAAACACACAAAATTAGTAAAAAAAAAAAAAGTAATGTATAAAACCATATATATCTAAGTAATACTACTTATTCATGATCACCACCATGCTAATGCTCCTCAACAAACCCCTCCCTTCCTGAGGTTTTTTTGTTGCTGAGCAATTGCCAGGGCTGCACCATCCATCAAACACACACACACAAAAACAAAAAGAGAAAAAAAAAAGTAACATAACTCTTCAATGTAAACAATTTTTACACAATCAGGTCATTTTAACTTGTCGTAGTAGGTAACATATCTTATTTTAGATTTGAATGACCGGATGGTGTGAAAAGTATTTATACTGATGAGGATGTATAAAACTCAAACTCAGTAAACATATCCAACTTATGTTAACTCCAAGAGTAGTCAAGAATTTCATTTGAATTAGCAAGGGAGAAATTCTTAATTACTCTTGAAGAAAAATTTTAATAAATTCCTCAATTAACTTCATCATCATCATCATCACTAGATCCACCAGTACTACTATTAATGCAATACTTATCTTGAAATCCATCAAGTGAAGGGTGAGGAGAATGGCCTTTACCAAATGACCTAATATGATCTTTAAGTGACCTCTTGTGCTTAAAATCAGAACCACAAATGCAATACCATAATTTCCCACAATTCTTCTCATGTGTCCTCCAATCTCCTTTAACTGCAAATGTCTTGCCACATTTCCTACAACTAAATGATTTTGTACCATGTTTCCTCTTGTAGTGAGTTTGAAGGGTCCTAAAATCTTTTAATGGTTTTGCCCTTGGATGGTTGATGTTGTTCTTGCACTCTTGAGCACAACAATAGCATGGTAGCCTTAGCATTGCTGCTGGTTGTGTTCCTCTAAGTGATTCTGGTCCTTTTCTATATTCAGAACCATGCCCCCACATGTGCATCTGCAAAATATTGACTATCAGATCACTTAAAAGATAATTCATAAATAATCGTTCATGAGTAATAACATAGAAAATTAAACAAGTTGTACATATAAGTTGAGCTCATGTTAGAAGAGTAAAACTCATTCTAGCTAATTATTGCTCTTAGTTATCAATTTCATTTTTATATTAAACTTCTATGAACTCAACACGGAAAATAAATTTATCAAATCATCTAAAAGATAATTATAGATAACTGTTCATAATAAATTCATAATAAATTAAATGGAAAACTAAGTAACTTGCTATAATGGAATAAAAGCTATAGACATTGATAGACACCATCAACGTATATAAGTTAAATTGTCTCCTTTTCACTTTATAACTTGCTATAATGGAATAAAAGCTATACACGTTGTATTAAAAAGTTCGCTAACATTGTATATATTTTATTACAAATTAAATTCATTAACTAAAACGAGTTATGAGTTTGATGTCAAATTCAGAAGTGCTTTGTAATTACTAAAGATTTGCAACTACGATGAGTATTTTTAAGAATCCACAAGAACACACACACACACACAAAAAAAAAAAAGTCAAGATAAACAGAGATAAATAAAAGGAGAAAGAGATGGGAAACAGATCCATTTTCATTGATTTTGTGAGATTATGGAAATTAAATCAAATCCATAATATTACGTATAGAAAGAAAACTAAAAATAAAAAAGAGTTATGTAGATAGATAAAATTTGCTTCATTACTTTTCTGCTTTTGAACTTGGAAAAGTGCTACTGTGATTGCTTGATTTTTATTATTATTTGCATTTAAGGTAACATTTAATTGTTTATGGAAACCCCAGCAATCAAATAAGAGCAATCTTAATGGTTTTTGCTTTATTAAAAGAGTAATGATAAAATGTTTCACCTTCAAAAGCTTAGCTATCCAATTCGACACTATTTAACAAATGATAAAACGAAGAGCACTAAGTAATAAGAATGATCATATTTTTGACTAATAGGAGGTGCATGTGCTTGTCTAATACTTATGTTACAAAATTTTGAGTATAATTAATGAGCTGAAATTTCTTAGATCGATAATAATATATCTAATATAATCTTATAAATGAATCTGATCGAACGATAGGATGTGTGTATATCTTATCCTTGCCTAATTATGAAAAACACGCTAATTAAAAATATTGGAAATACACTGATGATGAAACTCGACACATGAAGTGAAGATTGAAGAATTAATCTGATCACTTAGATCAAGCATATACTACAATGCAAAAAATAAAAGGAATGATTTATAAACCTTCTCATGTATGATCATAAGTTTCATTGTTTTTTTGTTAGCATAGAGGTGTTCCTGATCCATTAAGTTAATAGTATAAAGAAGATTTAATGTGAATTCAGAATTTAGAGCCAATAAGTTCAAACGAAGACTAATGTTATATTAAATATATAATTCCAGTCGAAAACAAAGAGTTGAGTTGAACTAACAGAATCCACCGATCGATATATCCTAAATTCGCCAAGATGAGAAGAGAAATAAAAAAAATTGAGAAGCATGATGAAAAATCCATGACTAACCTGCATGTTGTTGTACCTATTAAAGGTCTTGTTGCATATATTGCAAGAAAATTGCATTGGACCAACAAGAATTTGAGCTGGAGTTGGGATCCAAAACCTACTCTCACTGTTGAAATTGCAACCCTTATTAATAATAGTACTATTTTTCTCCTTATTTTCTTCTTCCTTCTTGTAGCTGCTAAAAGGCTTTGTTTCATCAACATCAGGAAGCCCTATATGCAAAGACACTCTAACTTTCTCCATATTTTCTTCCTTCATCACTTGATAATCTTCCTCCTTCTTCTCCGTTTTCGGATCGGTTAATTTGCTTAGAAGAGGCAAACATTGAATTTCTTGTGGATTGTATAGGTGAGGAAGTTTCAAGAAAGTAGTCATGGGATTTGATTGAATGATGGTGGATGAAGATGAAGAAGAAGGAGAAGAATTATTAGATGATGGTTTTAACCATTCAATGAAATTTGGAGTTTGATCAAAGCAAACATCCATATTGTCTTGATGAACATGAAAGTTAATATTTATTATTCCCATCTTGAGAGAGAAAGAGAGAATTAATATAAAGTCTCTCTTGATCAATTTGAGAGTTCCTCTCTTTGATGGTTAATTATAGTGGTTTTTTTTATTTGGACTTTTATGTGGGAAAAGCTCCACTTAAGGTTGATTTATGAAAAGTGGTTTGGTTTGTCTTTTAAGAACTTTTTTTGTTTTGTTTTCCTCTCTTTTCTTCATTCATGAGGTTTTGGTCTCACATAGAAACGGTTGAAATGGGATGAGGAGATGTTGGTTAGTGGTGGGGTTAGATAATGACATACAAATATGTGGCTCCCTATTAAAGGAGAATCCTATAATACTTACTACGATTTAGCTTTTATTTATATTGTAAATATTTTTTACATTAGTATATATAATTACACATATAGTTAGTAAACCATCAGATTATTGTTAGCTGTTATGACAGGTAACATTTTAAGGAGATTTTTCTGTAGTGTATATTTAATATATATCCTTAATTAGGGCAATATTCTTTAATAGTAATATAAAACATTCTTTGTATTATTGGCCTATTTATATAACTTAAATTCATTTTAACTTGTTATGTTTGATACATTTATCTTATATTCTTAACGTTACTAATCTTGATATCGTGAATGTAATTACATGTAGCTATCTTTTACTGTTAAAGTGTGAAAATTATTCAGACCCTGATAGTGATATTGTGTAGGATTGATTATCAAGAGTGAAGGGTCAAATTATAATTAAAATATACTGTTTTTTTTAATTTCATATCAAAATTATTAGGTGTGCGAGTTTCTACTTGGTGATAGTTTAGGTAGAAAACTTACAAACCTGATAGTTTAGGTATATATAAAATTCAAAAATCAGGGATTTAAGTTTTGCCATAGTGAAATTATTTATCCACGTGGAGTGCCAATATATTTTATTTTAAAAATAGAGAGAGTATTTCGTGCACCATATGTTTAGATAAGCATTTAGTGATAGTTCAAGAAGAAAAATCGTAAACCTAATAATTCAGGTATAAAACTTTAAAAAATGAGATACTTTAGATGTACTGTCTTTGATCTGTTATGTCAAAACTAGTTTTTTTTTTCTAGTGAAGTTTCCTTTTTATTGGTGTACTTGTGTATTTTGGGGGTAGTTATCGGAAGACTTTACTCATATGTAGCAAGTAATTGATCGTGTACACCTTAATGCAACAATTAGAAGGTAGCTTAATTAGTCAATACCTAAAAGGGAAAACTAATTCATAAATTATATATGTATTAGTGTCATATGCAGATTGCAAGGACTGCTAACAAATATCAAAATATATTCAAAAGAAGCTGATGAGTGCTGAGTAATAATACCAAAGTCCAATTATTTCAATACTAAAACCCAGAAAAATAAAAAACACATAGATGGTAAATTTCTGTGATAAATATTATAGTTATACCTTCCTATAATTTATAACCATCATCTATACCAACATTTCATGACTATAACAGTCAAGTTTATTTTGGAATCAAAGTTTTTATTTAATGTTATTTTTATATATTTTCTATAACAACATCTCACTATATCAATTAAAAAATTATTTAACAAATAAATAATTTCGTTATACAGAAGTTTGACTGTAATTCGTAATCCTGAAATGGTGCTTAATATATATACTATTATAGCTACTACGTTTATGTACGTATTATTGTATATAACTTTTTAATTTTATCTAACCATGATTTATAAGGTGTCTCTCCCTTTCAATTTCAAAATCATTATGAAGTTTTTTTGGAGCCACTTTGTGTCTTATTACTTTCATATTACGTCATAACCATGGTTGTTTCCCTTTTTCAAAAAAGATGACCATATATATTTTTTTCATCTAGTATCCGATATTCATTGATATCCACTCTTAAGAAGAAGCTTTAATTTTGGGTAACTAGTAAACGTTGTTGTTATGTGACTAATAGGTCACAAACTCAAATGGATGGCTCCAAACAAGATTTTTATAATTGAAGCTTTGAAGTAATCCATAGTCTCCGGGGTGGCTCAGTTGGTTTGCAGTATGGATGGCCCGAAATCAATTCTCTTCAGTGCCTTTTGAGTCTAGCACTGTCGCATAGGACTTGCCTAATGCAATTTATATTCTCAAGTGGTTTGTATGTTATTACATAGTGAAGATTTATTTAGTGCTCACCCAAAAAATAGAGGTGATAGCAGCTGCGGATTATCCCGGTTTCGAAAAAAATAGTCCAAGGAACAGTTCAGGTCTGGTCTAATAAAATTAATCGACAAGATATCATGAAACCGGATTTTCAGGAGATCAAAAAGAATTGTCACCTTTTCTCTTTTTCTTTCTTAGTTTCTCATTATTCTCTTAACCTTTTCCTTTTGTAGTATTATTAACACTCTCTGATTCTCCTTTTTATTTCTTTGTTTTTTTTCCCCTCAATCTAACCTTGAAATAAAAGCAGTGTGAAAGATTACTTTTAATTGTATGGCTATTAGTTTAATATTTTTTTGTAATTAATATACAGTGCTGTCACGACCATGAAAAGCAATTACTTGGACCTACATAAACTATATCTCTAATATATATATGTGTTACACATAATTTAACTTGAGAGCTCAATCCAGAAAGAGAAAAGTTGTAGTATTAATTATTAATTACAAAGGAACCTTTATAATTAAAGTACTCTTTTTTTAGGTCATGATGAGTAATTTTGTCTCCTACACGTAATAAATTAATTAAAAAGAGAGATAAAGGACTTTGTGATTCTGATTTTGAATGTAATTTGTCTTAAAAATCAATCTAGTTTCAGTTCGCTAATTGTAATAAAATCTAATAGAACAATATCAAATACCATAGGTTTATATTGGCTTTTGTTTTTGTTAGTTTTGTTTGTTTCTTTCAGTTAATCGGGCATTTTTGTTTTTTGCCTACTTTATTCAACTTTGATGAAAAATTTAGGGGTGACAAAATTAATTCAGACACATATTAGATTCGGATATAATTACATGTTTGCACTTAAAAGAGGTTCACCTTTATCAATCGAAAGTTTTTACTTAGAAACTAAAGTCATTTTAGGACATTATAACTGGTGAGATATTATAACACGAAAATATAAATTTATGTTCCATGAAAAAAAATATTTATCATGAGGGGCAAAAATGTAAATGATCCCCTGATTCGTCCGAGATTGAATGGGTTGATCTTGGTTATGCCCAAGTTGACCCAACACAAATCAGCAGCCCAGATAAACCATGAATTAGCTTAATCATGAATTCATGATACATGAAAATGTTTAAATCTTAGTCATAGTATTTCACTTTCGATTAAATTTTTTGCCTAAAACTAATTGTTTTTTTTTCATTATAATCAATTGTTATTATAATTGATGTTTTCCCATCAATTCGTTCAATTTTTTGTTTATAAAAATCATGCAACTATAGTGATAAAAACTTTCTTTACACATTTTTTTTATTCACTAAATTCATAATTTGTTGAGTTTAATAACTTGTAAAAATGACATGATGGAATGTATTAGATGAAATAGTTTTTTTTTTGTAGCTCGTGACATCAAGACATCTTGTACTAATTCGATGCTGGAGTTTACCTTTTCTTCTTCTTCTCTCCTTTTTTTTTTTTTTTAATTTCCTCTAGAAAAGTTGGAGTATCTCTTTTTAAATATTATGTTATTTAAGCGTCTCTAAATAATACCGTAATTCAGTAATTTTTGCTCAAATAACGTATTTATATTAAGACATTTATTAAAAATATGTACAAATATTAAGTTGAGAATCCTGTTATCAACACTTGAAATCTTCGTTATAAAATTAGAATTTATTTAATTAAAATTCTACTTCGCCTCTGATTACATTATTTATAAACATGTCTCAAAATAATGCTTGTTGTTCGATGGAAAAGGAGCTGTTTCTTTCACATTTATCACGTTTGAGACCCACACGTAAGAGTGTATGACGAACTAATTAAATTAATTTAATGACAGATTATTAGTGCATTTCCACTAGAGTTTTTTTCTTTATTTTTTGTTAACATTTCCACTAGAGTTTTTTTCTTTATTTTTTGTTAACATTTCCACTAGAGGATTAAAAATACACATATGTATGTTGAGGTTAGGTCTTTTTATCTTTTCTATATGGATGATAAATAAAATACACACTTTGAATCAGTCCATTTTTATATTTGGCTCATACATTAAGTCTTATTTGGAGATTAGTGAGGGACTTCGAGAGACAGGAGATTTTTAATTCCTGCTGAAAATTATCTTGAGAAGCTAACTTCTTTTGGCGATTTCCATTTTGTTTCTTATCGCAATAAATTCGAACCAAGTGTTCTCACATCTTTGGTTCAAATAAATTTGGGAAATTAAAATTTGAGTATTTGTCTATTGCTATCTTGTCGTGCACTTTAATAGCTTTGTATTTTTTTCAGAAAAATAGTAACGGAGATATAATCAGTGAGATGAGTATGAAGATGGCGAAATGATGATCTAATTGGTCCTAGCTTATAAGTGCCTTTGTCCATATACTTGCCAGTTTGCTACATTTATCCATAGCTTTAAAGACGCACACAAAAAAAAAAACTAGTGGGCTTAGCCGCTTAGGTGGGCCGTAAATATTTGGTAGATGTGGTGGCACACTATTAATTTCCAAATTAGTCCATGAATAATGATGAGTCATATAAAACTTAGTTTATTGAAGAGATTGTTGGACGTGTGTAAACAAAGTTCGGAATAATAACTAAAATGAAAATATACAAGGACTATTTTCCGTGTGAGTGCAGATTTTGCATGTCCTGACTCTGTGCAGAGAATGATATATTTCATATTTGCTTCTCTAATTTGTTTTACTTATTGTGTTTCTACATTTAGGAAGTAGTACTATGTTATTTTATCAATGATATAAAATATCTTCAAGTATGCAAAAATGTTTTGCCTTTTACTTATAAGTTAAATCTAAAAATGATTCCGTATGTATTTAAATTTCATTTCAACACTTTGACTATATATTATGAGAGTTTAAATTTCTTCAGGACACATAATGAATTTTGTGAACTCGAAATAAAAATTTGTTAAAATGCAGCCAAAATATAATAATTCTAACTCCTATTTAAAAATACGCGGCAAAAAGATGTTCTTGTTTCTCTCTTTTCACATGCAACATAGTTGTTGTTCCTTTAACTTGTTCTTAAGCCTTTAGTACAAATTAATGCCTTTTCTCCATAATCAACTTGAGACCAAAGTTCACTTCCCGTGATACAATTATTTTTTCTTAGACTTTTACAACATGAATAACACTAATTAAAAGTTTGGTAATATTTCACATACACACTTCATTCTTTCTTACTTTATATATTGACTTGTTCAAATTCCTATTTATTTATTTTTGGTTGCTATTAATAATAGGAACAACTTCAATTGATGTTTGATGAAATACATTACAAGAGGTTTTATAATATATGGTTTAATTTGCTAATGGCCAATTAAATATGATTTGCAAATTCTAATATTTCGGCACCATCATTTTTTTTCTTTTTGTGATTGTTAATTGCAATTCCTAAAATATTTACCCAAGACTTTTACGGTTTTACCTTACACGTTAAAGGTGATGCAATGATTTGATCATTTAGGAGTTAGGAGCACTATATATTATGCTAACAAATTAAATCAAGAATATAACACGGTCTTGGGGCAGACTAGTCAAACTATGGAATAATATTTAATTCAGTCAAGTCAACAAAAAATACACCCTACTGAAATTTTCATTATGAAGTG
Organism: Solanum stenotomum; assembly: GCF_019186545.1. Lineage (NCBI taxonomy): Eukaryota > Viridiplantae > Streptophyta > Magnoliopsida > Solanales > Solanaceae > Solanum > Solanum stenotomum. The sequence goes on from NC_064289.1 coordinate 4,434,900, forward strand.
ACCCCCACCTTTTTATTTTTTCTTCCACTCTATTTTATTTATTAACAAATAGATTTAAGTTTTTATGTACTCCTTTTATTTTAATAAAGAATTTACAGCGGTATAATTTAACTTGTAATTACAGGTCAGTTACCAATTAAGCGAAAATTACTTATAATTATTATGAGTGATCAGATTTTGTAAATACTTACAAACCATCAATACATAATTACATATAAATCTTGTGAGAAAATGACAAATGGTCCCTTATGTTTGGAATAGATTTAAAATAGCCCCTAAAGTATACTCCTAAGCAATTTTGCTCCTTTAAGTTTGTCAATAGAAATTAAACAAACTTTGTCTATTAGATTTAGTGAAATCTATTTCAATTTAGATTTAAAATACATTTCCAGTTTCGGCTCTTTTTGATCTATTTCTAGAGTGTGGTACATCTATCTTATGTGCAATTTTTGCTATGTCTATTCTATATTTTTAGTATCTAGTTTATTATTTTATGTTGCAATTTCTAGGATTTGACAAGACTTTAACTAAATATTTAACAGAGAAAAATATAGATTATCTTAAATAAATTTAAAAGATCTAAACACCTATTCCGAAAATATGGAACCAATTTGGCATTTTATCTAAAATGTTGACAAAATTAGTGAAAGAATACCAAATAGGTGGACTCATGACTAAATGAGTCTACTACTATTGGAATGCTAGTCCAATTTTTCATCATTACACTTTTAGGCTCTTTCTAAAAGATTTTAACTACCAAGTTGAAAATAGCAACTTAATTAATTAACCACCATTTACATTTATTTAGGCCTCCTAATACTTGACTTAACTCTATTACATTCCCCGTGGAATGCGCGTACCTAGTGACGTTTTGATTGCAAAACAATTTCATTTTTTTTGTTTCTTTTTCATTTGTTTTTTCCTTTATGGTTTTTATTTATTTATTGAAATGTACAATATGTTTGAAAAAAATATTCTGTTCAACGAAATGGTATTATTCTAATAGTTGAACACTTGAAGTCTTTCGTCGAAAAAAAGAAAAGAAGTATAGTTCAATTCTTTGATGTTTTGTGAGTAGAAGATCTTTTCAAAAGGAAGTTACATATTTAACCACTTACAAAAAAAATAAAATAATATATATATATATATATATATATAATAGGGAAAATTGTATATAATAGCAAACTATTAATTCAAATTAAATTCTATAAATATAGTTTGATTTAATTGTACCTCATAGCAAACTGTTGCTATTTCACCTCTCTCCTATTGAATCTCGCTCGCCACTCTCGTTCTCTCCCTCCCCTCTCTCGTTTTTTATACAAACGCAAGTGTATAAAGTGCGTTTGTGTTTGTATAAAGCGAGAGAAAATTGTATATATACATATTTTTTCGTTCCCCTCTCTCCCCTCTCCCAGATCTCGCTCGCCACTCTCCCAGATCTTGCTCTCTCACTCGCCTCTCTCACTTTATACAAAAAATGCAAATTGCATAAAATGCATTTGTGTTTGTATAAAGCGAGAGAAAATTGTATATGTACATATATTTTCGTTCCCCTCTCTCCCCTCTCCCAAATCTCGCTCACCACTCTCTCAGATCTCGCTCTCTCACTTTATACAAAAACGCAAATGTATAAAATGCGTGAAAATTGTATATATACATATATTTTCGTTCCCCTCTCTCCCCTCTCCCAGATCTCGCTCGCTCACTCGTCTCTCTCACTTTATACAATTGATCTTTTTGTATATGTATACCAAAACAGATTATACATCTGCTTTCTTTTGTATATGTATAGCGAATATACATATTTATATTTGCTATGGAACACAATTATGCAAACTTTGTTATAGCATACAAATATGAATTTTGTGTTTGCTATATGTGAAAGTTGCTCTATATAATACGCATATGTATATATTCATTAATATACAAAATATACACATTTCCCAAAATAAATCTTGAAAAATCTTTTGGAACTTTTTTTTAAATTTCTGGGTAAAACTTAAACCAAAATTCTCTATCAGTTTCAAAAGTTTTATTTCTAAGTGCCTCTTTAACATTCTCAAAGGGAAGGGAGGTTTGGTTATTACGAATATTATTTTATTTATATAGCCTTTTCAGAGGAATAAATCAATAATATTAACTACTAATTTAGTAGGATCAAAATTGGGCTATTTGTGTAGTGGTCTCTTATGAGATGTACATTGAAACCTGCAGTTGTATGGCCAATTAGCCCATGGGCCTGTATAAATCATGGGCCAACCTCTTGGATGGGTTGAAATAAGAAAAGAACAACTTTTACGTATAGCAAACATAAAAATCATATTTGTATGTTATAATTATAGTTTGCATAATTGCGCTCCATAACAAATTTTATGTTTGCTATGGAGCTTTTGGTTTGTATAATTCGCTACAAACATTCAATTTTATACAAATTGTTCAGTTTTGTATAAATTCATTTATACGTTGTAATTTGTATAATAAGATCTGTATTTGTATAATTATAAGTGTATAGGACGAAAATATATGTATTTGTATTTGTATATACACTTTTCTCTCGCTTTATACAAACACAAACACATTTTATACATTTTATACCGAAATGTATAAAATGGCTAATTGTATACCGAAAATGGCTAATTGTATATCGAATCAGATGGCAAAAAAAGGGGATGTTTGCTGCGAATTACAATTAAAATAAACTATGGCTATAACATTTAATTTGAATTAATAGTTTGTTATTTCATATAATTTTCCCAAAACGCAAACGAATTTGTATGCATAGGGAGAGAGACAAGCCATAGAGTTAGCATATTCATATATATATATGTGATTCACACTTGAATATAATAAATCTAAATAAATTAGATCTAATTTGACCTGCATGTTGCATGTATCTAACGATACAGAAGGTAATTTGTTAAAAACTACAACCCAAACGAATTTGCGTTATTTGCTTTTTGAAATAATTGGGTCAACGTCTTAGGGGATCTTTCTTTAATTATCTTTTTGTAAGATTCATTTCGTAGTTAGTTTAAATAATATCTTACATTATATTGTGTTCAATTACATCTACAAAAATAATAATTTTGTAAAACTAATTACTGTGGGTATCCTTTTAAAATATTATTAATTACAACCAATTTAAGATTAATAAACCTTACTCATCAGGCCTTTTGAATCTTGATAGGGCTTTCACACTTTAGAGTCTCTGATATGCATATAACATGTACGATATTAAGAGTAATTAATTTATATCACATTATCTTGTAAAGACCGTTTTAAAAAAATTGATGTTACTTCAAAATTTAAAAATGATTTTACAATTTTTCATCTATCCTTGGTCATGTAAAGCTTTTATAGCTACAAAAAAAAGTTATGACATATTTAATTAACATAACTATTATTTGTTGAAAGTCTTACTTTTAATGGAATTATATCACATAAATTAAAATCACAAAATTGCATTTTCCCTACTAAGTTATCGGATTTAGAGTTGATGGATTCTAAATTTTTAAAAAGGCGGTTTATTGTATTTTGAAACAAAATTCTTAACCTATATTCCTTGGAATGATTCTCCTGCCAAATATTGTTGCACTCGTATCTAATCCTTTCACCACTAATATCCAATCTTAACATATTTTTAAATAGTCGGAGCAATAAAAATACGATAGTAAAACTCTAGTTGCGCTGACTAGAGACACCTTTATACATGGAAGTAAAAATGCAAATCTAGAATATAAAGCATCTCCTTAGATGCATTTGAAGAGGCAAATTAAGGGAATGGGGTTGTGGTTTCTTCTCAATAATATATGAGTATGCCCTAGCTCTTTTTCCTTGTTTTTCTCCAAGACAAGGTGGCCTAATATCATGAGTACTTTTTATTTTTTTGTGTTGAAAAATGACAGCTTTATTATTCTCGTACACACATTTTTGCATGGATATTTTTCAGATTCAGTCTACATAAATAGAGTCACTAGTACATATACTATGCTTTTAGATAACGTGTCTTCTTGTTAGATATCTTAAATTGGGAGCCCCCAATCCCCCCTTTTCTTCTCTTTTTCTCTAGTGCTCTGATTGGAACCTATTGGTTGTTCAAGTACAAAAATATATGTGGTCATAAATGTAATATTCCATTATCCCACTCTGGCTGCCAATTCAAAACTATATCTATATACATCGATCGTACAATTCCTAGATATTTGGTTACAATTGACATGGTACATATTTGCTTGGTAAATAAATGTGTGTTGTGCTTTTTGGATAATCACTCAAACATTCCATTTTATAATTTCTACTACAATTTTAACCTAAGTTTTCGAAGAATATCTTTGTAATAGGAAGTGTTTGACCTTATAATTTAGGAGAAAATTATGCGGATAAACAAACATATATTAGTTAATTAGCTAATAGTTGTACTTTGTATATGACAGCTATACAAATACAATTCACCTCTCTCCGTTCTCTGCCCTCTCTCGCTCGCCTCCCTCTCTCAATCTCACTCGCCTCTCTCCTTCCTCTCCCAATCTCGCTAGCCAGATATACAAATACATATGTATACCAGTTACATACATACAATTATTTGACAGATATATACATATATACAATTCGGCAGATATACAAAGACAATTCATCTCTCTCCACTCCCTGCCCTCTCTTGCTCACCTCTCTCCTCCCTCTCTCAATCTCGCTTGCCTCTCTCCTCCCTTTAACATGTAGCTACGAATCATAATTTACAAACTATAGGTATAAAGCCTAATTAAGTTATCTTTAGTAGCTATTTACGAAAGTTTCCCTTTAATTTATCCGGTGTATATTGATCAAAGTGAAGTGAGTTTCAGATTCCTAAAGCATCTAAAAGAGAGAATAATTTCTTCTATATAATCACTAAAAAAATATGTTGGGATAAGATAAGGGAAATGGAGACCGGTAAATAAATAAGTCAATCTGTGGAATATAATTATACTCGAATTCAACTTTTTGAGAATTTTTAAACTGGCCCTAAAATTGTGGGTTGTCTTAATTAGTCTTGAATTTGATTATTGTTATCATTTATTCACGATCAAATCCATCGGTAGCCACCTAAAGTTGACACAAAATTTCACTTAGACACCTTAACTAGCTAATGTTCATTTTAGACACCTCAGGTAGGATCTTACTGTGTCATTTTGATACTTTTCGCTGACATGAAATGATAAGTGTAATGCACCCAAAATCAGCGCGTGAATGGGCTCTTTTTCAGGCCAAAAAAATAATATTTAAAAGGTCAAAACTATTCTTCTTACTCATTCTCTCCTCCACCACAAACCATCCATTCACCATCGCTGCCACCATCGCTATTAATACAATCAAATTAATTTTTAAATTTTTTCAGTTCCGAAAATCACCACAACCATCGTCATCTTCTCATTCTTATTCTTTAGATCCAACAATTACAACTTTTATTGCAATCTTTCAAGTTCAGTGCTACACACCATTGTACATCTATCACACCCATCAAGTTCATATATGCATATATTCATTCTAAATGGGAGGGACTACGTATATGTGCTCCTTTTATAGTTTTATTCTTTTTGGAGGCATTGTAATATTAGATACACAATTAAAAAGCATGAAATTGATAACATACAAATAAATCTACAACAACAAAAAAAATGGAAATCTGAATTTAATAAAAACCCCAAAAAGAAAAAAAGCAAAAGAAGAAATTAGGGGTAAAGAGGAGGCGCCGGAAAAGTTTGGAAGAATGAGGAAGAAGGGGTGGGATATAGTTTGGTGGGGTTTTAGAAACTAAATGCTTTTATTTATTATTTTTGACTGAAAATTAATTTTTCCTTATAATGTATTTTTAAAGTATTATTTTGTACTTAAATATCACGTGTCTTTCCTTAATTAACCATTACATTACGTTATTCACGAGTGTGTTACACGCACAGTGTAATTTTAGCGGGTTATCAAAAAAGTGTCAAAATGACACTACGAGATCCTATATGAGGTGTCTAAAATGAACATCGTCCAGTTGAGGTGTCTAAGTGAAACTTCGTGCCAACTTTAGGGGGTCACCGATGAGTTTGGCCTTTATTCACAGAAGCGAGGATTGATATACAAGAAACCTTTAAGAGAAAAGTTTCAAGTATTTTAATTTGGTCAATAGTTTAAGAAAATTGGGAGATTGAACATAATGCTACACATAATTTTACAATGGAAAGTATGAAATGGAGACTCACATTCAATGATTTGTGTGATAAAAATATGTCACTAAACTGAAAGGTAAGTTTAATATGGTGTTTGTTAGATTGGTCATGTTGTACAGAGCGGAATGTTGATTGGTCAATAACTCGTACGTACGTTCAAAAGATGAAAGTATCAATAATGAGGTGTTGAGATGGATTAGTGGGCATATTCGGAGATATAGGTTAAGGAACACTATGATATTCAAATAATGTAAGAGTGACCTTCGTGGTGGAAAAGATGAGGGAGGTGAGACTAAAATATAGATGCATCAATGAGGACTAGGTGTGAGAGATTGACTATTGTGGATGTGAGGAATAGAGATATGCCGAAAAATTATTGGAGAGCGGAGATATACACATTCTTACGAGGAAGTAGGAAGGACACCATGTTGCTTAGACTAGTCTCCTGAGTCCTTTTATAATGACCTTAATTATGTTTATTAAATAAGTAAATCTTTTGTTACCAATTTTTTTTTTATAAAAAAAATCACATAATGATATATAGGAGTAGTATATTAATGTTAGAATTGAAGCACATAGGTAGGTGTGGGTACAATTAATAATAAAGTTTTTCTAAGAGAGAATCTGTAGTACCTAGGAGGAGTACTCATAAATAGATAGGAACGGAGAATCAAATCTGGAGGAATTTGTGGAAACAAATGAAGTATGAGACTTAAGCTGCACTTGACTGTACACAGTCAAAAAAGAAAATCTGAACATGTCATTTCGAGAGTTTTTGGATTTAGTTTAACATATTTATAAAAATAAATAAATAAAGTCGTATGATGGTAAATCCTCTATTCCAATTTGCTATAAGATTTATGCATTTTATCTTAAAAGTTTAATCTCAAGTTACTATATTTAAAATTTATGAAGTAATAATCATAATAATTAATAGTAAGTAACCCCACGATATATAATACGAGTAACAGTTAAGAAATGATAAACTGAAAAATAGAGATGATCTTATTGTATCATAAGTCTTGGTCAAGAAATACATATTTCATAATATCGAATTTTTATAGGAGAATTTTGTGACGATAGAAAATCATAATGATTTCCCGTCAAATTAAGGTAAAAATTGTCTTGATCAAGACTGCTTGTTTGTATTTAATTCACTTAAAATGTAATTTAAGAAATAATTACTTTGTAATACAGAAATCATATTTGGAACAATAATATCCAAGTTATAAAATCTTAAAATGTGTTGGAGTTCAGAAATGAATTGAAACTGCAGTAAGACTTGATGGAGTTTCGACTATTTGCCTAATTTTCTGTTAATCAAGATGTGAAAAAGTTGACGATGGAGAAGGAAAAATATATAGACAAGAAAATTAAACATGTAGTGGTACATCACAAAACACACATAGATATCTACTAATAGTCTTAATTAGGTCAAACATTAACTGAAGAGGCTGAACAACAATATTATATATTAAAAAAGCATATAGTAGTAGTAGTTGTCCGTCCACTAATTAATTGTAGATATGGGATGGAGCATAAATGGATATATCAACGCCTTCTAGCGGCAGTTTCCCTCTGGCAATTGAAGAAAACAGCAGCAACTGGTGAGCCAAGTTCATTTTCTTCTGAGAATTTTCGACTACTAAATTGATCTCTCGACACTGGTGCACTTGATATTGTTTGCCTTTTCTTCTGCTTAAACAGCAAAAATACAAACCTGTGGATTCCAATATTTGGCCTTGGCATTTCATACCCAACCACTTCTCTTCCTAAAACATATATATATAGATATTATAAACAACTTTTTATTATACAACACTACTTTCACTATCAATTAATCTCCAATTTGTTTGAAAAAATAATATTGTACAATCATGTCGAAAGATAATATACATATATATATTTCTGGAATAATTTTACTAATTTTTTTAATGCATGCTTACGTGTAAAAAGAGAAACCAATTGTAAGTATATTTTTTCATATAGGACCGGAATTAGGAGGTAAACACTTTATTTCTTTTTGTTGTTTATTTTTATTATTAATAGGATATAAATAATTAAGAATCAATACCTGATCCTATCACCACCAGGAAATTATAATATATTTTTCTACTAATAATATAAAGAAAATATGTAGTGCTTTCTTAGTTTTAATTTGTTAGTCTTTTTGGAATAGAGTTAAAAAAAAAGTAATATATTTTTGAATCTTGATATCTTACACTAAAAAAAATTGTACTAAAATATCATTTAATCTTATTATCTTAAACATATCATATAAAAACTGAAATTAAAGACTTATGAAAAAGGAAATATAATTTATTCTTTTGTAGTATTTATTAATGGCAAATAAAAATAAAGTATTATTTTGAATTTAGGGGTTAAGGATACATACCAAAAGAGCAATCTGTAGTTCCTGGAATGTCTGTGACAATCCTGTAAAGATGGTCAAATCCTCTTTTCAGTTACTTATTTGTCAACTACCAATATTGAACAAAATATGTCACTTTGATTCTATCATATTAAATCTGAGTACGTTTTTTCCGTTACACATAATAATATCACCATTTTTCAGTCTTCTTTTTTGGTATATAACATATAAGGAGAACAAGTAGTAACTAATTTAGTACAATTATTGGACATTTTTTTTAATTTTCCAGTCTAATCAAATGCCACAAAAACTGTCCGACAACTTCTTTGTATGGTATATGAGTACATGTGAGTTTTCTGGTAAAGTTTCCAAATTTAAGGATTTCTAACTCAAGATTATTATACAAATTTATAAACATCGGTATATTGACTAACATTTTTCAAGTTAATTAATAATACTCCTAGTACATATTATTCAAGTTCAATAGTAAGTACATGTTCCTCATCTTTATTGTAGTATTGAATATATAAATATGATTATCTGTTTTTCTAAAGTGACACTTATTTTGAAACGATTGGAGAGTACAAATACTCCTGTATAATGATCATGTCATTTCCCCTTCCAATTAGTAAACGATTGAAGACAAAATTGACTGAGTTAGTTTATAGGCATATGTCTATACCAGTGTAGATGTTCCCTGAGATATGGATCACTAGGACCAGGAACATCTGGATCTATCATGACCTGTCAAATAATGTACAAAAGAAAAGGAGAGGTCAAATATTCATATTCATAAATAATAGAAGAGAAATGTACTCCTCATATCATATTGTCCGTCCCAATTTATTCGACACTACTTAGCTGACCGTTCAAGAAAGATAAGATTTTTTTTAAAAAAAAGTTATGGTCTTAAATAATTTTTAAACTATGAACCGTCTCATTAAGTTAAAACAGAAAGAGTGTGACATAAATTAGGACAAAGAGACAGAGTAAATTAAAAGTAGCGAAGATTAATACCAGTGTGAAGAAGGATCTGAGATCACCACCATGAACTTCAACCCTAGGTTTAGAAGTTACTGAGGAAGGAAAGAATTCATGACCATTATAGACATGTTTGTTGTTGTTATAAACAACAGACATCTTAACACTTGGACAGAAATTATCAACAACTTCACCAATCACTCTACCAATCACAAGGGGTTCACACATTTTGGAAGCAATATATATATATAGTTATTATAATTATAAGAAACAAAACAAAATCTATTTAAAGAGTTGTAGTTGTTTGTTGGTGGAGAAAAGAAGAGCAAAATACCAATATTTATAGTGGCCCTAAGATCATTAGAGAGTCAGATGGGATAGGGACTAAAATATTGATAGTTCAAAAAATGGGGAACCAAATTAAATAAATGAAAAGCACAAAAAGGTTATTCTCTTCCCGTGCTACAAAATTATAAAGTCATAGCTTAATTAGCAGCTAGAGAAAGAATATGTGTTCTATTTTATTTGTGTTTGCCCCATAAAAAAAAAAGTACTCCCTCTATCCTCAAAAGATTATGTGTGTTCGATATGAAGAAAAAATATTGTATACAAAAATATAGTCTATATAAATACTATGAAAGGTGAGAACATGTGTACTGGGATGATTGTAGGGTTGAAGATTAGGTATGTTGAAGAATGAAAAAGACACGATCATATGGAATAACACTCATGAGACTTGTTTTTCATACTTTCATTTAGGCAGTTATTTTCCTTACTTTAAAGCAACTTGTTTATCTAGGGAGAAAAAAATTCAATATTTTTAACCAATCTTTCCTCACGAGATGAATAGTTTCCTTATAAGACTTGAATATTTCTCCTCCCGTTCGAGCTATTTTATGGAATTGAGTCAAATTTGAAATTTATTTCTTTAGCATTTTTATCTTAAAGAAAGTTCAAAAATGTTATTCCAAACACAATTAGTAAAAAGAGTTATATTTGAGAATTGGCTATAAACTTAATCGTATATATGTCCCTGAAAAAAGTTAGATAATACAGTTGTCCCTCAAAACAAAATTAGCCATCTTTTGTCATTTGTAATTGTATATTATACTAATAAATATGTATATCTACTCGAACGTTACGCCAATGGTGAAGACAGAAACCATACTTTATATTAGTGAAAATGTTATATAGTACAAATTAGACTAAATGTTGTACTACCAATTTATGTGAATGTGGAGTTAAATGTAATGGTAAATACTAGGGGTGTGCACTTGGATTAAATCAAAAAACCAAATCAAATTAAATCAAATTTTAATTTGAATTGGTTTTTTGGATTTTTGGTTTGGTTTTGAATTTATAATTTACTTTGTTTGGTTTTTTAGTTTGGTTTTGAATTTAGAAAAATGAAAATCGAAAAATCAAAAAAACTGAATTTTATATATATATATATATATATATATATATATATATATATATAGAGAGAGAGAGAGAGAGAGAGAGAGAGAGAGAGAGAGAATTACGTTGGAGTTAACCACTTTTGTCCCTTTTTAGTTATTTTCATTATGGTTTAGTTTATTTTTTATGTTTGGACATCTATACTATAATTGATATACTTTTAAGTATTGTGTTTTACGTTTTACTTGTGATTTATATTAAAAAGTATATTTAAGAAATTCAATATAATATATATATATATATATATATATATATATATATTCAAATTGCAAATATAACTTTGTTATGTTTCTAATTATTGACATAACCGATTAACCAAACTGAAAAACCCCAAACCAAAACGATAAAAACCAAACCAAACCAAATTTATTTTGGTTCGGATTGGGTTACACTTCTTCAAAATCAAAATCCAAAAAACCCAAACCGAATAGTATAAAACCAAACCAAAAAACCGAATGCACACCGCTAGTAAATACAAACTAAATATTGTACTAATTAGTTACTGTAACATTTTATGTCGGGATTATTTTCCACATATCGAAAACCAAACTACCCTGGACTATTAGAAGAAAATGTATGTCCCTATACAATTAACCCTCAAACAGGAATTGCTGTTCAAGGGTAAAATTTAATTTTGGGGAAACACATAATTAATTGACTATTTTAATTAAGGGTGTGTTTCATATGTTTTATCATATTGGGCTATGTTAAATGTATTTTTGGATCTAATTCAAACTTAAAAATTAGTTTATGGGAAAAAGATTGATTAACCAGATCTCATTTATTTTTACTAAAATTAATTTTGAATCTAAATACACATTTGAATAAAAATAAATGGGTAGAAATGGTTTGTAATAATGGTTATTGTTAGTGACTACTAGTAATGAAGGAGACGGTTAGTTTTGTAATGACTAACGTGATGATGACAATTAATAGTGGTGGTGATGATTGTCATGGTGAGGTCGATTGATATTAATAGTTAGTGATATTGACGGTGGTGGTTGAAGAACATATGGTAATTGACAATTGTTGATAGTAAGTGATGGCGGTGCTAGTTATGATAGTGAAGATGGTTTGTAGTAGGGATTGACCGCAGGGATTGTAGTGGTTGATAGTGGTGGTGGAGGTGATAGCAATGGTGAGGATGGTGATGGTGATATAATTATAATAATGAACATGGAAGATTGGTAGCAACTAATAATATATAGTGATTGACAATGGTAGTGATTGTGATGACAATGATTGTTGATGGTAATGGTTAGTCACTGATGACAATAATGGTAGTGGGGTGATGAGAGGATAGAAATGGTTAGTGACGGTGATAGTTGGTGATTGAATAAAATATTGACAAAAATTACACACAAAATACCTTTTAATATTATCATATCTATCGGCTCAACAACTTCCTAATTAAGTGCAAAGAATGAGCCATACGACCATAATAAGGAGACCATTCATACCTTTTTCATCTGATGTAAAATTTTTCAAGACCAGTCTCAGAATAAGGCAGGACATTCGAGCGTAGAAAATTTAATATGGAGAATCAATATTGTAAAAAATAAGAATTGAGATGTAATATGGAGAATCAATATTGTAAAAAATAAGAATTGAGATGTAATATGAAGAATCAATATTGTAAAAAATAAGAATTGAGATGGGTCATACTCTAATTTTTTTTTTCATAAATAACATTTCATTACTCATCTAATACCACCCAACCCCACACCCCTAGCTCCCTATGTGCAACCTAAATTACATACAAATATTTTTATGACAATTCTTTTTAAAAAAATTATCATAATCAAACATCAAACATCAGAGATAAGTGAGAAACACACAACACTCTAAAAGGAAAATCAGATGGAATTTGCAGATACCATCTTGGACATTCTCAAGCAACTTAAAGCATCAAACAAACTTTTGTATTTAAGGTAACAAAAAGTTGCAACTTTTCCTAATAATTTTTCCTTTTTTATTAATAAATATTTAAAAAAAGGGAACTTGAGTGATAACCAAATTAAATTAAATTGTAGGCTAGGTAGGCGTATAAAGGGAGAGTAGTAGTCCACCACCTGCAGCCTGCAAACAATTAATAGTGGTAGCCAAGGTCAAGTCATATCAACAAAAAAGAAACTCAATTTATGCAGCTTTATAACTCCTAGTAGTAGTAGAAAGAAGAAGCATACTATTAATAGAATTCTCAATTTACCTTCTTCTCCATATTCCTTTTTATAATATCCCAATTTTGAGAATTAAATAATTTAATTTTAATTGTGAAATATAAATATATATTTTAAAATAAATTTTTTTATATTTAAGAATTATGTCAAAAATACAGTAATTCATAATAATTAATAATTTAAAATATTTTTTAAATATATAAAAAAAAACTTGTTTAAGTCTTGAAATTTAAAAATATCATACAAATTGAGACGAATGAAATATTTCATTTCTCCTTAATTTTCAAATGAATTATATATGTTGCACTTTTCAAACTGTAGTACAGATTATTGCTGATGATCAATGAAACAAGCGGATCAAAATGAGTTGAATTAATAAATCAAGTGGATTTAGTCATTTCTAATTAAAATAAACAATATATACTCAATTTAATTCCAAAAGGGTATTGAGATGTAATGCAACTTTATTCTTATCTTGTGAAGATAGAAAAATTATATCAAATAAAATTACAAATCAAGTAAATCATTTTTAAAAACGCAAGTATATAATACATTTAATAAAGAATCTAAAGAAAAGAACAGTATACAATATCGAAAACAAATGAAACAACAAATACTACTAAATAGAGATAAGTACTTTTAAAAAAAGTTTTAAGTATAATAAAAACGAAGAAAATATGTATTTGTGAATAAACTAAGTTAATAGTACTTGCTTTGTTCCTAGTAGATATCAAATTTGACTGCAACTGACACAAAGGAAGCTACCTTTATGCATAAACTCTGGGGAGGCTAATATTAGAAATTTCTTTATTCATAATTAGAAATTTATTTGAGAGTTAGTGTTTAATCTTAAAAATGAATTTATTTGACGTAAATTTAAATTAATCGGGAACCTTATTTGATCAGAGAATTTGTCTCCTTGTTTTTGAACTCAAACAAAAAATTTAAAATCTTTGTGTTGCTCTTTGACAAGTAATTAGACCCTATTTAACATATATATTATTTAAATTGTGTTTGATTATACATATTATTTGAAGAAATATTTCTATCATGGCTAGAAGTTTCAAAAACTTAGTTAGTGTTTTGCCATAAATTTTAAAATATTTTTGAAAAGTGGGTTTTGGTGAAATTTGTATTAAAATTTCAAAATGTGTTTGACAATAATTTTAGAATATATGTTTCACCTTTTAAAAAAATAAATAAAAAGATGATTGACCATAGCCAAAACTCTAAAAAGTCATAAACAAAATATCTATAAGTTTGACACGAAATTATCATTTTTATAATGAACTAGCTAATACATTATTCTAAAACTATAACACTATTTGAAGAAAAACTTCTACTAATACAATCATTGGCTTCTACAGTTCATCAAATAACAATTAGTCACAAAGATTCATTAATACAAAATTTTTGATAACAACTAATTATTCTTTAATATAATTTTTCCATATTCTACAAACAAGCTATTCACGACCAATATACATTTTCAAATCAGATGACTGACACAATAATTTTAATTAGTTGGGGTAGTAAAATTACTTTTTTAAATATATAAAATATAAAAGCTAAGAATAAGTTTTAAAATACAAAAAGAAATTAGGAGCTATTTTCTAAACAGATTTTGGGATTTAATTTATAGAATCTCTCAAAAACTAGATAAATTTTATGGTCAAATTGATATTTACCAAATTTCTACCCTTCGGGGTGGCCCAGTGGTTTGGGTTTGGGACTTCCATGTTGGAAGTCTCAAGTTTGAAACCCTTTGCCAGCGAAAGCAAGGGGTTTGCCTTCTGGGTCGAGCTCGTCGTGTCGGCCTTGCCTAGTGCGGGTTACCTCTCTTATGTGGTTTGTGAGCTATTGCATGGGAGCGGGGATTTTACCCTATGCGCATCCAGAGGGTAGCGGTAATGTTTGCGTAATCAAGATACAACTTCCGATGCAAGTGTCTACGATCGTACAATAGTTTAGTAACCCAACCAAGGGTTGGGATCGTCCCAAGAGAGTGGTTTTGAGAATTAAAATAAATTTTCGTTCTAATTAGTCGTAGCTAAAGACAATAACGAGTAAAAATATTATAAATTAAAGGGGGACACAAACGTGTCAGTTGACAATTGGGGGGGGGGGGGGGGGTTGTCACTAGTAAGTAAAAAACAGCAAAATCAACAAGGGTTTCAAAGAAATGAGAGGGGATCCTTGGGATGTGACGGGAATATAGGTTAAGCTAGATTATTGGGTACATGATTTCGATGAAAGATTCATAAAGTAATTGTGACTAGGCTAAGCTTTAAGGGGGATAAGCTCTCTCTCGAGCAACTTACCCGTTTCAAATACGTTCCTCTCGGACACCCACTTGCCACATGAAGACCAACCTACGCCTTAACCCACTCACTCTCTCGAGCTGAGTGTGTGGACATGGGACTAGGGTTCACTCTCTCGAGCTGAACCTCATGTCGACTCACTCACACCAGGCCATCAATCTAGTGGTCTTAGTTTTACGACCTCTATCTCTCGAGCAAGCCGAAAACACATAAATAAACTTGTTTTTGCAACTATAAATTCATTAAATTCATCCACAACCATTAAACGAAATCACAATTAAACTACGATTAAACTATCAACAAGCAAGACCCAACAATTATCTTAACCCATATTCGCTAAATCACACCCCAAAAATTGGAGTTTTTAGGCGTACATCAAGAGATATAAATTTATACCTACATAAGCTTGCATTCAAATGGGTATGAGGATTTAAGTCTTGTTACTGGCCAAGAATGAAGAATCCAAGAGACCCAAGTCCAAATTCTTGAAGGTGAAACCCTATTTTTCTTCAAGTCTTCAAACCCACTCAAACTTAGAGCAAAATAATCAAAAAGTAATACTCTATATTAAAAATCTGATATTAAACTACAACTCTCAACGAGTATTTATAGTTTTCAAAAATTTGTGCTGCAGCGGATCATTCGGTGCCGTTAGTCCAGATCGCCGATCAACTTGGCGATCCGCCCTTTTGTAATATCTCACACCTAGAAACAACTATAAAGAGTTTAAAATATGAAAATATTTATTTTTGGAAAGAATAAGGAAATCTGGAAATTTTGTCTAAGTTAAGATAGTGAGTTTTGGCCATTTTCAAACGATCATAACTCCTAGCTCAGGATGAGTTAGGAGCAACTCTTGATATGGTTGGAAATCCCTTGGAGAGGTCTTTCCAACGCCACCAAGATTGCAGATTTTGACATCGTATGAGTGAGATATGTCTTTCGGCAATTGGGCTGTTGGATTTAGAAAAGTCTCAATTCGGATTTAGGGAAGGGCAAAGTAGTCTTTTCTCTAATTAATTTCCTAATTCATTTTTAGGGATTTATTGGGGGTAAAAATAGAACTTAATTCAGTTTTGGAAAATTAGAATACACTTAGGGCTTGGAGAAAAGAGAAAAGAAGAAAGAAAGGGAGAAAAGCCAAGATTTCGCCAAAAACATCAAGTGTTTGAAGTGGAATTCGTCGGGGTGATCCCTATTAAGGTATGTGAGATCTTTTAGTGATGGGTTAGTTCACCCACATACCAACTTGTTTCAATTCAGCGATTTGGAGTTGTTTACATGTTAAAAACTGAAGTTCTTGAAGAACATTGTTGAATTCTTGTTGGTTGAATGTTGAATGCCCAGTGTTGATTTGATTCGTGTTTCCAGGTTGTTTTTCGAGTTAAATCTATTGGTATTGAGGGCACTAATGATCCTAAGTGTTTAGGGGAAGAACCATAGAAATTTAGAGGATTTAGAAATGAAAAATGAAGGAGAAAAGTCAGGCTTTGTTGGGCAAGGGGTTGGGGAGTCGCGCCTCTCAGAGCGCCCCACTTCAGAGTTTGAAGTTTGGCCTCTGGGGTGATGCGCCAGCCAGAGCGCCACAACTTCAGCTCTGAAGTTTGTGCTCTGGCACCCCACGCCTTTCAAAGCGCCAATGACGCCAGTTCACCCCATTCTTCCCCCACCTTTTCGTACTAGTTCCTAAGTGATGTACCTATGTTTCCTAGTTGATTCTAACACTCTAAGGTACATCTAAACATCATGAAATCAAACATGAGATCATGAACCTTGAATCCATAATCCAATTCAAGAAAAGTTAAGATCAAAGTCAAAAAAGTTAAGAGTCAAGTCTAGAAGTTAAGAAGCAATTCAAAGCAAAGTTTCTTAAAGTTTTCAAAAGTCTTTATTAAACGTTTAAATTTTGTTTTAAAGCTTAAGTTTCAAGTAAAGTAAAGAGTAAATAGTTGAGTTCATTTCTCAAAAGTTATTAGGGAATTAAGAATTCCCAAAGAAGTTTATAAATGTTTTCACATTTGAGCAAGAAAGGAACTATGATTTCCAAAAGAGCCTATGGGCTAGTTTTCAGTAAAGGGAACATCGATTCCAAGAGAGCCTTTGGGTTAAACTTTGAGCAATTATCTCAAACTAAAGAAAGAGGTGTTTAAAACACATATGAGCTAAAATATATTTTGGGAGTAGTATTGAGCACCAAATTGGGAACGCGAGTTCATATTAACTCAACTCTCCATAAGAACCATGTAGCCAACATGAGATTTAACGGGTCATACTTTTTAGATGATCACGTAAGTTAAGCTAGTAAATCCACTGAGTTAAGTAAGGTCCTATATCACGGCGAGGTATAGGATGGTCCTTGGGCAACGTGAGGTAAAACGTTGTACCATCACTAGGGTTCATAGTAGTGGTTGTCGGTTAAAGAATCTCCCACAAAAGTTATACTACTTTTATATATAAGTAAAGTTGAGTTTGTTATTATTTTATCTTTAACGAACTAAGTTGTTTACACTGTTTTAC
The DNA here is from genome assembly GCF_019186545.1 of Solanum stenotomum. Lineage (NCBI taxonomy): Eukaryota > Viridiplantae > Streptophyta > Magnoliopsida > Solanales > Solanaceae > Solanum > Solanum stenotomum. The sequence goes on from NC_064289.1 coordinate 4,452,925, forward strand.
AAGCTTTATATATATATATTGCATGTGTCTTATTGTTTTATATTGAGTTCAATTATTCATGAGTTGTACAAAGTCAATGTAAGTGTTGTTTCTTACTCCTTTCAAGCTTAAGTTGTTGTTTAGCATTTCAACTCGCATACTCGTACATTCAATGTACTGATACCAATTGGCCTGCATCTTATTACGATGCAGACGCATGTAACTAGGATCAGCATCCAGCGCGCCGTTGATTTAGTCGAGCACTTCAGAGTCAGTAGTGAGCCTCCTTGCATTCAGGAGGACTCTTTTATTCGTTTTTCCTAGTTTTTTCTTTATTAGGATGTTACAGGGTCTGTCCCAACATCCATCTCAGTATTATAGAGGCTTCATAAACAGTCAGACAATAGTTATGAATCTCTCATCTATGTATTTACAGATATTCTACTTTGAGACATAAGTTGCCATTTTGGCTAAATTATCATTTAAGTTGTTTTATGAACTTATATTGTGTTGAGTTAAGTCTTCCGCTGAGTTAAGTAGCCAGACCAAAGGTTCGCTTGGGGCCATCAATGGTCTTCGAGTGTCGGCCACGTCCAGGGTGTAGACTCGGGGAGTGAAACCTTTGGTGGGTTTCGTTGACGTCTTGCTCTATCTTTCAGCATCGTCGTATTTTGGATCATTGGGCGACATAGTACTGCTTTGCGGAACTGCTTGGCGACACGCCGACTGCTCTTTTTCACCTCCAATTTGATCCTTTCTGTCAGGGCTCAGCACACTGGAACAAAAGGTGAGGATAAGACCTTTTGGCAACTCGCCGAACGGGTTCAGCGATTCTCAGATCTTTATTTCTTCGTTCTTTCAGCTGCCTTTGTTCCTTTTTGCTAAGTAGTGTCCATGTTTTTCCATAAACTCCAAATACCTGAAATTTAAGAGTTTTCATCAGATATTGGGACAAAATATGCATTTGATGACACTAATTCTATCAAAACATAGCCTTAAATGAGTCCAATTTGTGGACTCATCAAGCGGTTGTGAGTTTCCCTCGTCATAATTTTTTTTTTTACCAAATTTCTCAAAAAAATAAGATTCTGAGAACTTGAATTTTTTTTACGATAGAAATCTGATTAAAAAATTCATAATTAAATATATATTTAAAAATAAAATTTTAAATTAATATCAAAATTTGCTATCATATAAGCAAGTAGCTAGGGTTCTCACCTATAAATTATAGATTAGTATATTCTACGAACCACTAACATTATTAAAATATTTGAATTTATTTATGTTAATTTCTACCATTAATTGTTGCACCACATAATCACTACAAATTTAGTGGTGAATTATTAGATAATATATACTAGTAGTAGTAATTATCAATATGAAATGGAGTTGAAAAAAGGCATGGGCTAGACATTATCAAGAATCTTTACTAAATGAAGAAAAAAATGTATAGTAAGTGAATTTTTCGAAAGATAAATAATACCACCTCTTTGCTTCTTGATTCCAACCACACAATGAAATATTGATTCTCCACCATTTGAGCCAGGATAATAAAAATAACCTCACTATGATTCCTTCTACCAACTCCATTTTCGGTTTTTATTATATATGAATACAAATATCTGTGGTCATACTTTTAAATTAAGAAATGGATTAGATAATTTGGCTAGTCATAATATAAAAAAAAATCGGAATTTATCATGACTATATTTAATCAATCAAAACCAACATTTCTTCTTTGATCATGTTTTGATATGATTTTCTTACAAGTCAATTTGGAATTCCCCATAGGCCCAACTTATATATGAGCTAACTTTATTGAGTAAATTTTAGGTTTAACAAACATAAAAATCATATTTGTATGCTATAGTTATAGTTTGTATAATTGCGCTCTATAGCAAACTTTATGTTTGCTATGACTATTAATATGTATATTTCGGTATACATATACAAAAGAACCAATTGTATAATTTGTTTCGGTATACATATACAAAAGAATCAATTGTATAATCTGTTTCGGTATACATATACAAAAGAATCAATTGTATAATCTGTGTTTGTATAAAGTGAGAAAGAGAGAAAGACAAAAGAAAACTGGGCAGAGGAAGATCTGTATTTGTAAAATTATAAGTGTATAGGATGAAAATATATGTATTTATATTTGTATATACAAATTTCTCTCGCTTTATACAAACACAATTTATACATTTGCGTTTGTATAAAGTGAGAGAGGCGAGCGAAAAATATGTATATATACAGTTTTCTCTCGCTTTATACAAACACAAACGCATTTTATACATTTGTGTTTGTATAAAGTGAGAGAGGCGAGGGAGAGACTGCCCAACGAGAAACCGAGAGTGGCGAGCGAGAAATTCAGGAAGAGAGGCAAATGACAATTGTTTGCTAAGGGTTACAATTAAATCAAACTGTGATTATAAAATTTAATTTGAATTAATAGTTTGTTATTTTATACAATTTTCCCAACTTTATTTGTTCAAACTAACCCGCTGTAAATTCTTTGGAATGAATCTGATTCTAATAACTTATTAAGAAAATAAGTTGTGACGTTAATGCAATGTCAAATATTATTTCATGAGATGGATGAAGATTGCCAAGATTATATAAGAAGACTAATTATTCACATCCCACCGATGTGGTGGTAATTCAATAACTTGGCTTTTGTGTTATAGTTAATAGACAAAGTATATGGTTTTGTAGTTATTTATTTGGTGCAAATACTGAACGTCACTAAGTTTTTCTATAACAATGGTAGATAACTCATCGAGTTGTATCTTATATGATGTACATGTTAAAAAGAAGATGAAGAAGATATTAGTAACATGAAGTTTGGTGTTTTGTGATAGAACAACATAAATTTATATTAAGAAATGATTGAAAAACCCATTTACCCTTTTATAATGTTGTTGACCCCTAAATAGGAAAAAACATGCGAGACAAGTGACATTATTTTTTGGGAAGGCTCAAAATCTCACTGGGCCCGGCCCAAATTCCATCAGGTTTAGGACAAAATTTCTTAGGGCCTTATGAACGGGTATTTATACTTTCTCGAGAAAATGAAAAAAAAAAAAAACGGTTTCTAATGTTTGGATAGGTTTTAAGTAAGTCCATTTGTTTTATCTTTAAAGTCCTCTAAAGTTTTAAACATCATGTTTATCCACTGTTAGGGTCATTTGGTAGAAAAATATATAATGCAGGGATTAGTAACGTAGTGATTAGTAATGCATGAATTAGTAGTGCAGAGTATATTTTTTATCAAGTGTTTGGTTCATTGTTTCTGACCTCATCTTGTGTTTGGATTAAAACTCTACGGAAAGCTTCTTTTCAATTATACCCTTGCATTATTATGAGATTTTCTATTTTATGTAATCTGTCAAGGTAGATAATTGCCGGACAATATTATATTTTTATGGCCTTCTAAGTAGCTAGGAGAAGAACAATTTTGTTGTCATGTTTGCTATTTTCTCATGTGAATTATTGGAGGGTAAACAATTGTTATCTTAATAAATAATCACTTTAAAACGTTAATTTTCAATTTAGAATAGATAGACTATCAACTTTAAAATCGAAAAGACGGTAAACAATAGTAAAATTGAATAAATCATCTACATTTACAAATTAAAATTGCAAGTTGTAGTTTTAATATGTATGCAATTTATAAATTGTTCAAAATACAAACAATTAGAAACCACATATAAACCAACAAATAATATATTCAATTAAGATTACAAACGTCATGTGGTGATATATTTGTCTTTTCAATTAGTAAATGTTAAACAACTCACATTTTAAATATTGTATTGATATGTATTGCAATTATTTCTTAACAAACAACTCTCTCTAAATAATAAAATTTGTAAGCTAATTTATTTAAATAAATTTACTAGTACAAATATAAAACATAAAATCAAGAAAATAATTTGAAGGATATTTTTGTCTTAATTACATAGATAATCCCATGGTATTAAATCCAATGTATTACTAATACCACCACATGGAAGGTATTAGTAATACCTCCTATAATACCATGTAGGGTGTATAACTAATCCATGGATTAGTTATACTTAGGCCCAAAAATTCTACCAAACATAGTACTAAACAATACCATACATAATACATAGACTATTTCTCCTAATACCTCCTACCAAACGACCCTTTAGAGTTTAATTCCGAATTTAAAAACTATCCCTCTTTATTGAGATCCGTCTCAAACTCATTTATTGATTGAGTAGAAAAAGAATTGAGTTTTTTTCCCCATCTGGATTAGGTCTTTAATGGTAAGAAAATAGTCAAGTAGATGTAGATTTATTAACGAAAAGTATAAATATATACGACGATAAATATATGTACACTAATTTTTTAATGAGAATATGCCAAACTTATATACTCGCCCCTTTTCCCTTGTTTTAATTCAGCATTAATTTTCCTTGTTTAAAGGAGATTAGGCGAGGTTGAAGGCACGTTATATATGTAGAACATAATTAATAGCTGAGAGAAGAGAACCATAAGCGAACAAATTAAACATTTTATTAATTAATCATGCATTTCCCACTCCATTAAACATTATTAATTAATTATAATCGTGATGCACATTAATAACGTAAATATTGTTTTCAAGTGATAAAGAAATTGTTTCCACTTTTCTGTTTTGAATCAATCTTCAGAAATGCAATTAAAGATAGTTGTTGCGTTTCTTGTGTTACTTTGGATATCGTTGGTGGAGATACATATAAAGAAAATTACAACTCGGATATTGTGGGATTAAATCATGTTAAACAAACTGAAGAAAGTTGTAAATTGCAGAGTAAGAATCAAACTAAAGGATGGAAGATACGTAGCATACAGAGAAAGAGGAGTCCCAATCAACAAATCCATTTACAGAATCATCACTGTTCATGGCATTCACATCACCAAAGAAGTTGATGTTTTTGCAACCCAAGTATGAATAATTCTTTCTTTTTAGTCTCGTTTTATCTATTTATGTCATATAAATGTTGAAATTTTATTGTTTAGGAAGGCCTTGAGTATATTTATTTATGGTAGAGCTGGATATTGGGAAAGTGATCAAAACAGTAGAAAGTGAAGGTAGCTAGTGATATCGAAGAACTACAAATAGGATCTAAATTCTGCTGGAAGTTATCCTGCCTGGAATTGCCATACCACACAGGCTAAAAGGCGTGGCTTTGATTGCTCCGATGATGATCAACTACAAATGAAACTCTCTTCCTCGAGATTTTATCAAATATGATCACGCGAATAATTTATTGGCTCTCCTCACCAATTCTACTCTGTTTCAACTAGATCTAAATTCTGCTGGAAGTTATCCTGCATGGAATTGCCATACCACACAGGCGTGGCTTTGATTGCTCCGATGATCAACTACAAATGGAACTCGAGATTTAATCAAATATGATCACATTTATTGGCTCTCCTGACCAATTCTACACAACAATTTAACGGTGTTCCATTGTGCACTGCCTCTTTGTTTACCAAAAAAGTAGCAGAGAATGCGCAATTTTGAGATCTGGTAAAGTTTTATCTGATTACTCTCAGTGATTTGCAGAAACTTTATCCGATTTTGAGTACTCTGTTATTCAAGATTTTTTGGTGGCTCAGGGAAAATGGAACTTTGATCCACTAGAATTTGAAAATGAAAGCTCAGTTCATATTTGGCATGGCAAGATGGACGAGATAGTACCTATTAGCTTACAAAGATATGTTTCCAAAAGGTTTCCTTGGATTCATTATCATGAAGTTCCACATGATTTCTGGGAGGTTGGTCCTGTTAGTGAAGCCATCTTGAGGTCCTTTCTGCTTGGCCAACTAGATCCCGATCCCAATTTACAGGTGGTTGGTTATAAAGGACTAGCCAACAATACATACCTTGTTAGGGTTTTGCCTTCATTTTCTTCATTGCTAATATTACTAGTTGCTTCTGCTTCAATTGTAAAATTCCAATTATTTAGCTTTTCATAACATAAAAAAAACAGATTCAAGTCTGGTTGTGTGTTGTTATGTTATTGTTCTGTAATGTTTGCACAGTTGAGAGAGGTAATTATTGATTGAGTTTTATTATCAAAGATGGTTATTCATGTTTTAGATCAGCATTATTGCTCCTTCTTTAATGGAGATTAGTCACGTATTTGCAGAACATAATTACTGGCTGAGAGAATCAAATTAAGTTTAAAGTCAATTGTGAATTGAATTAATCTTATTATATAGCTTTTTAATTAGAATTATGTAGAAATTTCTTTATTATTTTTAGACAGACCAATAAAGCATTTTAATCAGGACCTAAACTATTGGTATTGTTTTGCCCTTTTATTAATGAAGCAGAAGCATTTCCCACAACAAATGTTACCGCTCATAAGGTAATTAACTAAAGTGGGCTGGTGATAAAATCAACCAGTTTTTCTCTTCCTAATTAATAAAAGTCAATTGGAATAATCAAGTCCATTTTGCTTAATTTTCACAAGAGATGTAGATTAGTCTTTTAATTCAATATACATTAGTGTATCTTAGAAGTTAATACCCAATTAAGTGGATGGATTGACTACTAAGTTAGCCTGTAATTTTCAAGTGATAAAGAAATTAAATTGTTTCCACTCTTCTCTTTTGCATTGCCCTCCCTCTACACAAATATTAACTTCTTTTCAGCCAAATTAAAGTTCCATTCCAGATCAAGAAATGGAATTAATATAAAGAAACTTGTTGTCTTTCTTCTGTTACTTTTAAAGAAAATAACAACTCGGATATTAAGTATTGTGGGATTGAAACGTCCTAAACAAACTCAAGAAAGTTGTAAATTGCAGAGTAAGAATCAAACTAAAGGATGGAAGATACCTAGCATACAGAGAAAGAGGAGTCCCAATCAACAAATCCATCATCCTTGTCCATGGCATTCACAGCTCAATTACACTCTTCTTTCCTTTTTAGTCTCATTTTATATGACATATATACTTCTCGTTTAATAGTCTTTGATATACAATCAAATTGAAATTTTATTGTTTAGGAAATCCTAGAGGAAATGGGGATCATATATATGGTAGAGCTGGATATGGAGAAAGTGATCAAAACTAAAAAAGGTCAGTAGAAAGTGAAGAATTGCCTGATCAACTACAAATTCTATATAATTTCAGTCGTCTCTGCTGGAAGTTATCCTTGCATCAGACGTATACCGCTCAGGTGTGGCTTTTATTTCTCCGATAATCAACTACAAATGGAACTCACTACCTCCTCGTGATTTAATCAAGAACGATCACGCTAACAAGCTTTGGCGAATAATTAATTATTTGGCTCTCACGTTATGCTCCGCCTGGCCTACTCTACACATTTTGTACACAAATTGTTTACCAAAAAGGACATACAAGTAGCAGAGAATGCAAATAAATTGCAAGGTTTTGATCTGGTAAAGTTTTATCTCCAATGAAACACGAACTTTTCAATTACTCCAATGTACACTGGAAAAAAATACTTTGTTCTGAATTTCTTTTGTTGTATAATACTCCTATAAGTTTAATTTGTTGGCAATAAGATTATCTGAAACCTCTGTACATTTTACATTTGTAATAAATATGTACTAATTTTATTTTATTTTTGCATTCCAAAATATTAATGGAATGTGTTCCAAGCCCTCTACTTAATTTTCCAAACTTGCGTCTTACATTAACTAACAACTACTATGGTCTCCTATATAAAACGGATAATAGATCAAGAAAATAAATTAACAAATCCGTTTATCTTTAAATTCTGTGAGTAAATACTGTAAAGTTGTGAAGATTTCAATCTATCCGGTTCTGCCCTGCGTAACATAATTTGTTATTTTCGATTTGCGTCACCTCAGGGAGATGTCATTAGTTTAATCTAAATTTTAATAAAACAAAACAAAAAGTGATACTCCCTTTGTCTCATATTATTTATTATTTGTAGACATTACTAAAAAGATGTCTCACATTACTTGTGGATTTTGCAAATTAAGATATAATTAATTTATTTTTCACCATTTTATCGTTGAAATTAATTCTTTTTTGGCAGTATAAATATTGTTAAGTTTCAAAAAGTTCATCCGTTGTTAATCTTGATATTTATATGTAAGACACATAAAAAAAAAAAAGTGTATATTAAAAGAGTTGACAGGTAAGTTGATAAAAATAATCTTCTTATTATTGACTTGTTAAAGGTGTGTAATAATTTGAGACTTGAGACGGAGGGAGTATTGTCATTATTAATTCACTGTTGTCATGTTCAATATAAAAGCAGACTTTTTGTTGTTGTTAAGACTGTATACATGATTTCTGAATTGTAACAGCAAAAAACGAAAATGAGTTCTCTTGTTGCTAATTGTTGTAAAAAGCATGACCAAATTGCTATAGTTATGGTTCCATACCAACTTCAAGGACACCTCAATCAATTCCTCCATCTCTCGCTATTTTCTTATCCTATAACTATTTATTTCTATCCCTTGTACCAAACGAGTCGTAATTTTACGCTCAATATTATTTTATAATCTTCATTGAGCTTTCATGTACACCTTGTTATCTCATGTATTCAGGTTAGTAAAAAATACAGAAACAGGAAAAAGATGAAATAGACAGAATGCTTTTAATTCGAATCCACAGAAATCACTGTGTTTCCTTAAGAAATTTAATCCCCTCACTGTACCCGAGGTTGCAGATTAATTCCTCCCAAGATAAAACAGATTAACATGTTAGAGAAGTAGCGGTACCTCAAACTTCAATAACTTCAGCGAACGCAAGAATATCAACAAGAGCACACACAGACTCAGTCGATCGACAATTTTGTTTATGTAAGAAAATGTATGCAGAGAGGTAAAAATTTCAGTATTGAAAAACGGAAAAAACATCTCTATTTATAGCCATTTACAGTAAGGAATGCGTCAGTTCAGACCCGTTTTTTTCCAGAACGTTGTGTCTTTTGGGAAAAATGACGATTTTTCGGAAGTAGCAGGTCCCTTCATAACGTTATTACCGTTGCACATGAATTTCAAATAAATTCCATTGCGCCAAATTAATTATGTTATTTAACTAACATTCTGAATTAATTTATAAGAGAAAAGAAATGAATTAACAAGATTGATTAAATAAATTTTGTCTAGAAATATTATCAATCAATCACATCATTTGCCAAATCAGGCCGAGCGAGCGACAACGACGACGCGAAGGGCCACCTTCTTTTTAACCTTTTAAGAACTAAAGGAAGTGTTTTCTAATATAAGGACAACAATTTCCGTTCTTCTACCAATATGGTAAAAATGACTTTTCATTTGCACTTTGCAATGACTTTTCATTTTCCCTCCAAAATTGGTTCCCCCACTTTCATTGGTTCTTCCTCTTTCCATTTTCTCTATATGCATGAAAAACTTGTGTGTCTTGTAAGTAAGGGTTAATCGCATCTGGATAAGTAGGTTTCCCTTTAAACTGTCTGTAGTGAACATATATCGGATATACTTAGTCAATCGGTAGATTTGATATCTTTGAACCGTCAAGCTTTGGTGTATACCTAGACAACATAAGTCACACAATCAACCCTTGAACTGTTTTTGGTTCTCATTGTTTTGTTCGTTTCAGCCATGAACACATTTCGGTTAATAAGTGCTTAGAGAACTGGCCTTACCGGATTCTACTTGAAGCGGCTTACACTTCACACTTATATAGATGGTTTCTAATTGTGTTATCCCGTAGATACACTATTTGATATACCCTGTATCAAACTTAGAAACCATTAAAAATTCCTTATGCCTTTATCCTGGTTACTGAACATTGTCTCATCATGAGAATTGACTATAAAATAAGTTTTGACAATGTTGAACCATCATCTATGACTTTGATTAATCTCTTTGAACCTAGATCTTGGGATCTCCAGTCTTCTAGGTAGAGTTACCGCCACGATGACTTGTTCTCGGCTATAATCTCATTCCCGTCGACTAGTTAGGCCTTTTGTAAGTGGATCTGACACATTATCCTTTGACTTTACATAGTCAATTGTGATAATTCCACTACAGAGTAGTTGTCTAACAGAGTTATGTCTTCGTCTTATGTGACGAGACTTCCCGTTATACATAACGCTTCCAGCCCTTCCTATTGCAGCTTGAATATTGCAATGTATGCATATATGGGGCATTGGTTTGGGCCAAAACGGAATATCTTCTAAGAAATTTTTGAGCCATTCAGCTTCTTCACTTGCCTTGTCTAAGGCGATGAATTCAGACTCCATTGTAGAGCAAGCTATACATGTTTGTTTGGATGATTTTCAAAATATTGCTCCTCCACCAATAGTGAAAACATATCCACTCGTAGATTTCGTTTCAGTTGACCCAGTAATCCAATTTGCATTATCCTTCAAGAACTGCTGGATATTTGTTGTAACGCAAATCATAGTTTTGAGTGTCTTCTAAGTACCCCGAAACTCTCTTCATTGCTAACCAATGATTTTGATTAGGATTGTTTGTATATCGACTCAGTTTACTTATAGCTCAGGCTATGTCTAGTCGTGTACAATTCATGACATACATCAAACTTCCCAATACTCTGGCGTAATCCAATTGAGACTGACTTTCACCTTTATTCTTAGCAAGATTAAGGTTCACATCAATTGGGGTCATTGCCTTTTTGAAATTCAAATACTTGAACTTTTCAAGTACCTTTTGAATATAATGAGATTAAGACAATGCTAAACCATTAGAAATTTTGTGAATCTTTATTCCCAATATCAAATCAGCTACTCCTAGATCTTTCATATCAAACTTACTAGCAAGCATACGCTTAGTAGCTTTTATATTGGCAATGTCATTGCTCATTATCAGCATATCATCCACATATAGGCATACAATGACTTCTTGATCCGGAGTGTCTTTAATGTAAACATATTTATCACACTCATTGATCTTAAATCTATTTGACAACATGGTTTGATCAAACTTTGCATGTCATTGTTTCGGTGCTTGTTTTAGTCCCTGAAGTGACTTAACAAGTTTGCATACTTTCTTTTCTTTGTCGGAAACTACAAAGCCCTTAAACTGTTCCATGTAGATCTTTTCATCTATCTCTCTATTTAAGAAGGCGATTTTCACATCCATTTAATGGATTTCAAGACCGTATACTGCAGCTAGGCTAATTAACATCCGAATTGATGTAATCCTAGTCACTGGCGAGTATGTGTCAAAATAATCAAGACCTTTTTTCTATCTAAAGCCTTTGACAACAATTCTTGCTTTATATTTGTCAATAGTTCCATCATCTTTCATCTTCTTTTTGAAGATCCATTTTGAACCCAAGGGTTTGTTCCCTAGAGAAAGATCAACCAACTCTCAGGTATGATTGCTTAAGATTGATTCAATCTCACTATTGACAGCCTCCTTCCAAGTGGTTGAGTCGCTAGACAACATCGCTTCCTTGATGTTTGAGGCTCACTTTCAAGAAAAAATGTTACAAAATCAGATTCAAATGAAGTAGTTGTCCTTTGACGTTTACTGCGTCTTGGACTCTCTTCATTGGTTTCATTCTTTTTTGGTTGTTCTCGAGGTTGTTAGAACCCCCCCCCCACCTCACTTGATGACTCAAGTTTAGTTTTATACGGATAGATATGTTCAAAAAATTCAGCATTATCTGATTCCATTACCGTATTATCATGAATATCTGGATGTTCGGACTTATGAACCAAAAATTGACATGCCTTACTATTTGTGGCATATCCAATGAATACACAATCCACAGTCTTAGGCCCTATTTTCACCCTCTTAGGTATAGGAACCTGGACCTTGGCAAGACACCCCCACACTTTGAAATATTTCGAGTTGGGTTTTCTACCTTTCCGTTTCTCATATAGAATAACATGTGTCTTCGTATGAGGCACTCTATTGAGTATTCGATTTGCTGTAAGGATAGTCTCCCCCACAAGTTTTGTGGTAAACCTGAACTTATAAGTAAGACATTCATCATTTTCTTTAAAGTTCGATTTTTCCTTTCCGCAATTTCATTAGATTGTGGAGAGTAAGGAGCAGTAGTTTGATAGATTATTCCATTTTCTAAACATCTTTCTGCAAATAGAGATTCATATTCTCCACATCTCTCACTTCTGATAATTTTGATCTTTCTATCCAACTGATTTTCAACTTCAGTTTTATATTGCCTAAATGCATCTATTGTTTCATCTTTACCATTTAGCAAATAGACATAACAATATCTAGTGCAATCGTCAATAAAAGTTATGAAATACTTTTTTCCACCACGTGTTGGTGTTGACTTCATGTCACAAATATCAGTGTAAATCAGTTCTAAGGGATATGAATTCCTTGCAACAGATTTATAAGGATGCTTAGCATACTTAGATTCAACGCAAACTTGACATTTTGATTTATTGCACTCAAATTTAGGCAAAACATTTAAGTTAATCAGTTTTCGTAAGGTTTTGTTATTAACGTGTCTCAAACGTTCATGCCATAAACATTTAGACTCAAGCAAGTAAGAAAAAGCAAAATATATATTCATATCAACTGCAATTACGTTGAGTTTAAAAAGACCCTCAGTGAGGTAACCTTTTCCTACATACATCTCATTCTTACTTACTACAACTTTATCAGAAACAAATACACATTTGAATCCATTCTTAGTCAGAACTGGTATAGAAACTAAGTTCTTTCGCAATTCTGGAACATACGAGACCTTGTTCAAAGTCACCACCTTGTTTGATATCATCTTTAGGAGGATCTTGCCAGTTCCTTCCACTTTTGCAAGAGTGGAATTTGCCATAAACAACTTTTCGTCTATAGGTGCTGGAGTATATGATGAAAATAATTCTTTGTTGGCACAAACATGGCATGAGACACCATAATCTATCCACCATTCTCTTGGATTTCCAACCAAGTTGGATTCTGAAAGCATTGCACAAAAATCGTCCATCTCTCATTTGGATTCAGCCAAATTTGCTTGATCCTTCTTCTTGCCCTTTTGGGACCCCTACATTCAGTAGCCTTATGACCACATTTGCCACAGTTGAAGCAGCTTCCATTGAATTTCTTCTTAGGAGGATTGCTCTTTGGACCAGATAATTTCTTTCTTTTCTTTGATTTTGTGGGATCTTCTTCAACAATATTTACTCCAGATATTGTTGAATTACCACGTGGCCTCTTTTCTGCGGCCTTGTTGTCCTCTTCGATTCTCAACCTTACCATGAGATCTTCAACAGTCATCTCCTTGCGTTTATGTTTCAAGTAGTTTTTGAAGTCCTTCCACAATGGAGGTAACTTCTCAAAAATGACAGCCACTTGAAAAACATCATTCACAACCAATCATACATTAAAGATTATGTGAGTATTAAGGATCAACTTAATATTTCCAACATAGGTATTAAATAAATTTATACCTTTAGCAAGGAGATCATGGATTATGACCTGCAATTCTTGAACTTGGGTGATGACGGTCTTACTGTCTATCATCTTATAGGCCAGAAACATTACCACAATAAACTTCTTCATTCCGACATTCTCTGTTTTGTACTTCTTTTCTAAAACATCCCAGAGTTCTTTTGAGGTTTTGACATTACTGTACACATTGTATAGATCATCCTGCAGGCCACTCAGAATATAATTTTTACACAAAAATCAGAATGTGTCCATGTCTCTGTTACCAAGAATCGTTCTTCAGGCGGAGTTTCATCCGACATAACAGAAACGTTCTCATTAATGAACCTCTGCAGACTCAACGTAGTCAGATAAAAAAACATCTTTTGCTGCCATCTCTTGAAGTCGACTCCAGAAAACTTTGCAGGTTTCTCAGCCGATGCTAGGGCAGCAGTTGAACGATTGTGTGCAACTGATGTTGTTGCAGCACTTAGTGTTCCAGCATTTACTTGACTTGAATTAGTCATTTTTCTGTCACAAATGGCAGACAATTTTAGTATGTGAAATACTAGCAGTAAAGAATAAATCCTTACACAGACTGTTTCTGATTTAACGATAAAGTTTTTATGTTCTTTTAGTCATTAATCGAATGAATTTAAAAAATTCAAACAGAGTAAAAAACAATAAAGGTTTTAATCTCCACAAACCTCAAATACATAAACTATTAAATTTCTTAAGATTCTTATCTCCTGTATTCAGGTTAGTCAAAAATACAGAAACAGGAAAAAGATGAAATAGACAGAATCTTTTTAATCCGAGTCCACAGAAACCAATGTATTTCCTTAAGAAATTTAATCCCCTCACTGTACCTAAGGTTGCAGATAATTTCTCCTAAGATAAAATGGATTAACCTATTAGAGAAGTAGCGGTACCTCAAACTTCAATAACTTCAGCGAACGCAAGAACATCAACAAGAGCACACACAGACTCAGTCGATCGACAATTTTGTTTATGTAAGAAAATGTATGTAGAGAGGAAAAAATTTCAGTGTTGAAAAACGAAAAAAATATCTCTATTTATAGCCATTTACAGCAAAGAATGCGTCTGTTCAAACTCGTTTTTTCCAAAACGTTGTGTTTTTTGGGAAAAATAACGACTTTTCGAAAGGAACAGGTCCCTTCAGAACGTTATTACCGTTGCACATGAATTTCAAATAAACTCCGTTGCGCAAAATTAATTTTGTTATTTAACTAACATTCTGAATTAATTTATAAGAGAAAAGAAATGAATTAATATGATTGATTAAATAAATTTTGTCCAAAAATATTATCAATCAATCAAATCCAAAGCCAAAGCCAAAGTCGAGGCCGAGCAACGACGACGGCGCGAGGGGGCACCTTCTTCTTAACCCTTTAAAAACTAAAGGATGTGTTTATTAATATAAGGACAACAATTTCTTTTCTTCTACCAATATGGTAAAAATGACTTTTCATTTGCATTTTGCAATGACTTTTCATTTTCCCTCCAAAATTGGTTCCCCCACTTTCATTGGTTCTTCCTCTTTTCATTTTCTCTTTTTATTTCCCATTCACACCTTGCTAAACCCAACACACCTATCATTTTCATTGCATAAGTTTCATCTGTCCAATATAATCCCTGACCACTCCTCCCTTTGCATTGACCCAGATTTCCGCAGCAACAACCATTTTAATTATTATTCAGCAATTAGGTATTTGGTATGGTATATATTCAAAGTAAAATTTTAGAATTATGGTGTTTGAGTTTGGGTTTGGTATTAGGTATTTTTCATATATCAAATTATTTACTTAATGAAGTCATATATCAACATATATTACTCAATTCAAGTCCAAAAAGAAAGTTAAAGAATAGGCATAAACAGTCCATATACATGTCTTTTAGTTGTATAATTACTCATTAGTTCAAGTCCAAAGAGAAAGTTAAAGAATTAATAAGCATAAACAATCAAAATGAATGTGTCTTTTAGTTGTATTAATTTGTTTTTCTTGATGTATTCTTACTTGTTGATCTTTTGTTATTGTGTCTCCACATAAAAAATAGAAATGATTGGAGAAATGGTATTAACTTTGTAATACAATCGGCTATAACTTCAATACAATATTACAGAATACCGTACCAAATCGGAATTTAATTTACTATTTACCAAATCGAAATTTAAAATTTTGATATTTGATATCTACTTTTAACTATCAATTACCGAATTCGAAATTTGAGAAACCCAAACCGAATACCGAACACCTACTCCTCTAGACTTACATTATATTACATACTTTTACAATAAAATTTTATTATTATAATTACAAATTTCCAGATAAACAATATATAAATAAAGAGATTTGACTATATTTTATGTGACACTTTTCTTTTTCATCTATTTACAAAAGAATGTTATCTTACTATATTTAGAAATAATTATTTTTATTTTTACCTTTAATAAAATAATTTATAATCATATAAATATCCAATGATTATTTTACACTACAAGTTTTATTAATTTTTTTTAAAAAAAATATATTATCTCAAATCAAATTATGCCCAAGACTGAGAGAGTAATGAATGTTCACATGGGAAGAAATACCTAATTTATAATTCTCTGGCAGCAAAACATGTGCTGGCAGTGAGATCTCATAATTCACTTTATTGGAGCCAACAGTATATTGTCCCTAAAATCCTTAAATTCCAAAATTATAGAATTGCAACGTCTTCGATTGGCCTATCGCTTTGCAGTCCTTTAAAATTAACGGGAGCCAACGATATATTGCTTGAGTTATACGATATTATTGAGTTAATATACTTTGAAGAGGATAAGTTAAGAGTATTATTATTAATTCAGTGAAGATTATGCTATAGTGAGTTTGAATATCCTCAAAGATATTTGCGCATCAACCTAAATTTTTATTTATTAATTTTGTTTATTTTATTTTCAAGTGTAAATTATTATATTTGTGGTATTAATATTACACTAACATAATATAATTTTTATATATATTAGATTAGGCACATAGTTTCTCTTTGAGTTCTGAATATGAAAAAATTATTAGTAAAAAGTGTTTTTTTTCTGAATAAGGCTCTATATGGCGTGAATTCAAAAATAATTGAATTCTAATACAAATATAAGACGTGAATTTAAAATAATGTTTTCTCATGTCAAAATGATTTTAGGACAGAGAGATGAGCAACCTTAAATCTTAAAGCAGATTTTGACTAATGACCACAATGTTCAGACATCCAAAGATAATGCAGCATTAGGCAAATACAAAAATTCTTTTGAGACATGGATTGTTTCTACCCAACCCCTGCCATTTTAGTCCTCACACATAGTATTAACTTTAGTAACTCAATAACATATCTTCAATTAGTCAAAAAGAAGTAAAAGGGTAAAGAAGGAAAAAAGTACAAATACCCATACACCTCATCTACCAATCAATCAAGGCTACTAATTCTTGATTTTTTTTCAAACAATTTCTGTATCTGGTAAGCCAAATTCAAATCCATAAACTGAAAGTTTCAATTTTTTTCATAAGTTATATGATGATTAATTTTGCCCCCTTTTTTTCAGAAAATAAATGGTTTTCAAGAAACTTGTATTGATGATGATGGGTTGTCTAGGATGTGCTGGTCAGCCCACAGAGCCTTCTACTGAGAAAGCTGAATCCAAATCACTTATAGATGAATCTGTTGTTGTCACTTCACCTAGAGTCAAACTTGGTGATGGTAGATATCTTGCTTATAGAGAAAGAGGGGTACCCAAAAACATATCCAAATACAGAATCATCATTGTTCATGGCTTTGGCAGTTCTAAAGAAATGAGCTTTATGGCTTCTGATGTATGTAAATTCTGTTCCTCTTTCAATTTTTTTGATTTGTATCTATACACCATAGTTTCTTGATTTTGAATCTTACTTTTCACAGTTTGAGACTGATACTTAAGCATTAAACTGGTAGAGAATTGTGAATTTGGTATCAATATCATAGATTTGAAGAGAAAGGGTTGAAATTAATAGATCCATAAATGGTTTTTTTTTTTCAAGAACAATTGAACTTGGCATTACCTGGTTAGAACTACTGTTTACTGTGCTAATTGAAGTGACTTCAAGGCAGAGTTAGTAATTGAAAATCTCTTCTGCTTGGTGCTATGTCGCGCGGATCCTCCAAAAATGCACTACTTTTGGAGGATCCGACATGCAGTTGGAGATATTTTTGGAGAGTCCGAGCAACATTGGTTTTGTGGTTAGCATATTTAGATTCTTTGAGGGAGTGGGGAAATGTGTTCTTTTTGTGCTGAGGAGATGTTATTCTTGAATTAGCTTGTCTAAAATGTCTAGTTTAGAATGATCTAATATTGCTCTAGTTGCCAGGAACTTCTTGATGAATTGGGGATATACCTTTTGATCTTTGATAGAGCTGGATATGGAGAGAGTGATATAAATTCAAAAAGGTCGCTTAAAAGTGAAGCGTCTGATATTGAAGAGCTAGCTGATCTGTTGGAATTAGGATCCAGATTCTACGTAATAGGTGTGTCGTTGGGATGTTACCCGGCTTGGAGTTGCATCAAGCACATTCCTGGAAGGTTAGAGAACTATCTCGAGAGCTTTTAGCTTGTTGGCTTTACTGGTTAAGGTTTAGGCCTATTAGATTTTACTTTTGAAGTATAATGCATTGCAGGCTTGCAGGTGTTGCTCTCGTCGTTCCCTTTGTCAATTATAAATGGCGCACACTGCCTAAGGATCTAGTGAAGAATGATTACAGGAAACAACTCTCTCGGTGGGTAATTTGGATCACATGTTATGCTCGGGGGATATTACATTGGTGGCTGACTCAGAAAGTTTTCCCATCAGCGTCTGTTCTTGATGGAAATCCTCAATTTTTCTGTGAGAGAGACTTGGAAGTCTTGAAGAACACACCGGGATATCAGTTGTTCACTCAGGTAACGTTCCATTCAGACAAAAAAAGAACACATTTTGTATGATCTGCTGTATCAGAATCGCTA
This sequence comes from Solanum stenotomum, assembly GCF_019186545.1. Classification (NCBI taxonomy): domain Eukaryota; kingdom Viridiplantae; phylum Streptophyta; class Magnoliopsida; order Solanales; family Solanaceae; genus Solanum; species Solanum stenotomum. The sequence continues at coordinate 4,471,308 of NC_064289.1, forward strand.
TTCTGGTTGTTGGCAGTAGAAGTCACTACACGTTTAGGTTCCGTAAATATGATAAATTTGATCAGAAGCTGTTCTTTAATTTACAGGATGGCCTAAAGGACCGAAGTGTATTTGACTCCCTTTGTAGTGACATTATTGTAGCTTTTGGAAAATGGGATTTTAATCCGTTGGAGCTAACTGACCCATACCCACAAAACGAAAGCTCGGTTCACATCTGGCAAGGTGTCAAAGACAAAGTTGTGCCTGTTCAGTTACAAAGACACGTCTCGCAAAGGCTGCCCTGGATTCGATATCACGAAGTTCCTGACTGTGGTCACTTGCTTGTGTATGACACTGCAGTGTGTGAAGCTGTCTTGACATCACTTTTGCTTGGGGAAGATCCTCCATTATACAAGCCAAATTTAGCAGATCACTAAGTATTTATTCCCTGTAAGTAGATTGATTTCTTGAAATTAATTAATACAAGTGTGATTGATTTGCATCGTCTTCATAAACTTTTTGAGGTATTTCAACTGTACTAGACATAGATATTGAAACATAAAAGGGAAGGATATCTTTAAGGCGACGAGACTTGCTATTACGGGTATCAGTTTTCATTGGAAAATCTTGTCAAAGAATGATTGACACCCCCTTTCTCTCCTATATCTAAACTGAAAATGAAGCTAAAGGGTTGAGTCTTGTAGACCTGCGCGCTGTTGCAGATTCATCGAGTTGGATGCATACTGCTAAATCACTTTACTTGTTTTCATCCAAGGTGCATCGATCGCAACACAATAGAAATCAAACTCCAGTATGCAGATTGCTAGAATACTATGTTTGACAATTTTTGATGTTTTTGTATGTATTCAAGAAGAATTAAGACAGATAAAGGGACTTGGTTGAGCTTTTCTGCAAATAGAAAACTTCATTCTTGAATCTTGATTGTTGTTTTTTTCTCTCTTTTAATGAGAAAAAGAGATCCCTTACGAAAAGAAAAGGCCTTGAAATGTTATGTGCCTTAGATATCAAGACAAGACACGCAAACTATATAAACCATTTCACTCACTTTCATGTTCTTAAAGCAAAGAGTTGAGGATTTACATAATGATAAGCGTAAAAAATATCAAGACTAAGGTACTCAAGTGGTCGGCAACTCGATTGTTTAATAGGATAATATGAGTCTGCTCTTTGACTTTGTTAAAAAAGAATTGGTTCTCTTTGAGTTTCAAAAGGCACTAGAAATGTCGGATCAATTTGAGAGTCACGCTGTGAGCCTAGCTATTGCATAGGGGCTTGCTTGCAAAACTAACGCTGCCATGATGCTAAATTGTGTCTGCTACCCAGATTAGTCTTACAAAGTGGGGTCTGAAGAGGATAGGGCATACACAAACCGTATCTCTACTTCAGAGGTGCCACGGCTCAAGACAAAAATAGTCCAGAAAAAAGACGTAATGGTTGTACAAGAGGCAATAGATCGATAGTAAAATAAAACAATAATAGTAGAAGAGCAATACTACCACAAAATAATACTACAATCGAACTATACGAAATCATCGATAACAACAGAAACAAAAGAACAAGAAATTGCAAGAGTAGTCCTACAACTACAACTCTACTAGTAAAGGAAACAAGACAATGTCACTACAACAAAAACAACATTTAGTGGCAATAAATAGACACATTAATAAAGAGTGCTAAAGTCTTTACCGGCATTAGTTAAGTGTCATTAGATCCAATGTTGCTAAAGACTTTTGAGACATATATAAAGAGTGTTAATTACTGCTAAAAATACATATTTACCGACAATTGAGCTATTATCGTTAATTAATTACCACCAAAAATCATTTTTGATGTAGTGTGTAGTGTGTAGTGTGTACTCATTCCTACTAGTATGGACGCACTCCTACATACCAACTTTATTCCAAAATTTGTGTCCTCCTATTTCCTATCTAAGGTCATGCATAATTTACTACTCCCTCCATTTGATATTAATTGAATTGTTGAGACATTTTTCATTTTTCAAATTAACTTAATTGTTCAATTTTCAAGACTACTTTTAGAATGTTTTCCCAATTTTACCCTTTATTAGTTAGTATTGGAATTAGTTATTAATTAATATTTAGTTATTTAAATCATAATTTTGATATAATACTCCCTCCGTCCACAATTGTTTGTCAGGGTAAGGTCATGCACATCCCTCAAGAAAAATTTAATACAAGGTGTAATTTGACTAATATAACCCTACTATATCAAGAATATAAAAAGTCCACATAACTTTTCAATTGAACTACACAATCATTAAAGGCAAAATTGGAAAAAAGTGACTAATTATTTCTTGATTGTTTAAATTGACAATTAATCTTTGACATCTATTTTTAGTATACCTGCCAAACAATTGTGGACGGAGGGAGTAATTAATAAGGGTAAAAGTGAAAAGTTAAGCCTAATTTATGTCTTAAAAGATGTGAAACACCTTAACAATTCAATTAATATGAAATTGAGGGAGTAATAACTAAGGCAAGTTACCTAAGAGTTAGTAATTGTTACGTTTCAGATAACTCTTTTTTATTGTAACTGACTAATTATAACAGCTGAAAATTAATCAATTACATCTTCCAACTTTGTTTTTAAAATCGAACTCCACACATTTAGGATTGGGCTGAGTTGTTGCATCGTCAAACTCGGTAGAGCTGGCTGGGCCGGCCATTTTGACGGCCCAATGGATAGTTTACACTTTGCAGTTAGATTGCTTTGTTTGTCGGTAACAATTCACTTATTAGTCAAACACCAATAGAAAAATGATATATTAGATCCATTTTTTTCTCCTTCTTTGATTATTTTTATTTTATTTTTGTAATAATGGTTTGTTGGGGATATTGAAAGTTGATTAACGTACAATTTTTACTCCTATCTATTTGTCCTTATGTACTTTTTTAATTTCGAAAATCTGGTGAGCTGCTTCAATCATATTTGCTCTAAATTCCATATTAGAAAAAATGTCAAATAAATCAATAATGCACTTGATCATTCTACTATTATTAGGTGAATAAGAACCACTAGATTTCCTCAATTAGTTGACATTTCACAACAATTAAGGACTTATTACTATTAATTTCTACATCAAAATTGTTGAAATTCTTAAAGTGTTCAATGATTAGCCTCGACAAAATGTAATTAATTAAGACACTTTGATCATCATCATGTAGGTAGGTTCATTTCACTCATCACCTCCGCATGTCCAACTCTGTCAAAGTGTGGATAGTAATATTGTTCGCTTAGGCCCAATAATATTTTGCGGACTTGTTTCCAAACTCATTGACAGAGTTCAAAAGAGAATCAAACACAAGATCACATAGGCATCGGCGATTTTATCTCATAACAAATGTCACTTTGTAACTTAGAGTCTTCTTATTTTCAACTCATGAACGTTATTATAAATAATATAAAACTAGAATCAACTATAGAAATTTTAAATGAAGAATGGTCTCAAGTAATAAGGCAACTGATTTTTAGGTTTGAATCCTTCCGTCCAAGAACATATATTTATATTCTTGCCTTTACATAGTTAGGTTAAAGACCTACGTTTTAGTTGAAACATCAACGTTGTCGATGTTTTTTAAAAAAAAAAAAAAAAAACTAGCTAAGTACTACTTTTGGACCACCAAAACAATTAGTACCAACTAAAGAATAATTTTACATATCATTAAGGCAAAACCTAATTACTAAAACGACATGAGATTTTAATAATAAAGATTTGGTCATAATCATTTGGTAGCACACAAACTATTAAAATTTAATTCAGTAAGCGAAAGCACGCTGATAATGACAGGTAATGCATTTTTAATTTCCACTTTAATTAATTATGTTTTCATAGGTTAATTTAAAATCCTAATGGCAATCAAAAGTAGTGGAGTATTTAAGTGTAAAATGATTTACTAGACTAATTTAAAATATTTATTATTTCCTATAAATTTTCCTTAAAAATGTTTATTTTACTTTTCAAATATTTTTTTTATTTCGAAAATGTAGTCCAAAAGAGAATCAAACAGAATAATTCTACTATTTTGTTTTCGATTTTATTATTATTTGTATAATGTATTTGTTATTGTTATGGTTCTTTTCTCCATTATTTTCGACATGACTTTTTCACTATTGTATTTCTCTTTCCTAATCATTTGATATGTTTTACTTGTCAAGGATACAAAGGAAATAACCTCTTAATCTTCACAAGATAGGAATTAGACTCTGGACACACTACCCTCTTCAAATTCCATTTATGAAATTACATTGAATAGATTATCATCGTGTCGTTGGTACTTCAATGTTTGTCGAAATATGAGTAACGTAACAAAAAAAAATTTTGACAATTTCTTGAACCTTGAAGCGTCGTAGCAAGTTGAAAATCTATTTGGATAGCCAATATCTTCGTTTTCATCAACCCAAGAGTTGATGAAATTTATATTGGAAAAAAGAACAAGAAAAAAAAGGGTTTAGAAAAAGCAAATATGCAACTAACTTCCTCATATTCATGGGAGTGGATGAATTAGGTATTCATAGCAACTAAATTTTGCCTTTTTTCTTTCCCATTGAAGTATCCACATGTTGTTACGTGTGTGCCATACTTGTATATACAATTTCCCTTTAATTCTTTTTGTGTTTTTATTTGATGTTCAGTATTTATATTTGGGCTTAATTTATTTTAGATTCATACAATATAGGATTCATTTATGAGGACAACACCCCTAATAAAAAAAATTCAATTTCAAGGAGTTCAAATCATTCTGATTAAAGATAAAGGAATTTCAGTCATCTCACCACATACCATTTTAGTATATATACAATCTCCCTACTCCACCCATCTCACCATATATATACTTGTTTATTTTATTGAATTTAATCCATCATATACAAGTTCTCTCCATTTCTCTATTAAATTATACACAACTTGATAGCCTCTTCATGCACACCAAGAGCAAGTCACCCTCTCAATTAACATCATATATCTTCCATTTGCAAGAGACAATTTTATCCAACTAATAATTTGCTTCTTTTTTCCTTTGTTTTTTTCTGTCCCTTCCTCCTTAAAATAATATTCTCAACCACTTCACAGAAATGAAGAACAACCAACCATCTTTCTAAAATCATCACTAAAAATACTTCAAATAAAGACAATTATATTGAGTCAGCTTCATTCCTTATCCCCAATTCTCTCTTGTCCTTTTTCCACAAATAAACTTAATATATAAATTTTATATTATCTCTCGTTTATTGCTCAACGTACATTTTTTTTATATGTGATAGATAATCGTGATTATAATCTCAGAATAACCTGATTTTGAACCAACAGACCCTAAAGGTAACTTCCTCTTGCACATAATCTTGATTCCTTACATTTACATGATAACTTAGTCATAATATCAAGAAGCTAACAACAAAAATGAAAAAAAAAAATAATCTACTTAACTAAGTAGGTAGCTCTCAGAAATACAATTTGATCATCATGAAGAGATTTATCATCAGAAATTTGAGAAGTGGTTCTGAGAAGATTGTACCATTTGTAATCCCGTTATTGTTTGACAAGAATTATCATCCACGATCAGTGTCCTAAATCATATAGATAATTGAAAAATAAGATTACGATTTGAAAGAAATTATTTTATACTTGTTCATATTGACAAACATTTTCCCTTACAAGATTATAAATTATAGAATCTTACTCTCGTGGACGAGATAACCATAGAGAACTTAGAGCTCGTAGTCGACCATAATATTCTCCAATCACCAAGAAACATCTGGCTGCTTGTCTAACTGTTAATATTCTGTGTAATTGATGCAATGTTTGTTGTCTCAAATTATCAGCCTGGTATTATGAACAATAAAGATGTGATCAGTAGTCATACGCTTCAGTCTCAAATAAGTAGGAGTCAGCTATATGAATGAATCTTTACTGCTTCATTCAAGTTCAACTTATGTCGTCATCATATCTACTAAATGATATAGACAATGGAGACAAAAGAATTGATTAATTAAATATCTCAATCAAAATAAAAATCAATTAGACATTTGAAATGGACCTGTAATTATCAGGCAGCCATGACATAATATCATTAAACAATGTTTAAAATGGTTGAAACCCTTCAAATTGTCTTGTATAGTTGTATTGAGATGGCCTTGGAATATTCCAATCATTAAATAAGTCGTAATAGTGTTATGTCTATTATTTGAAATTAAGTACTAATACGTTGACATTTTTTGTAATTTGTTTTAATTTCTTGATAGCTCTTCTATGGCTTCTATTGGAACATGCTTCATATTTGGATAGGGATACAGTTAAATAAAATATTCCATAAAATATAATGATCTTATCAAGCATGCGTGCATTCTTTATCTGCAAATGGTATAATTGAAGCAGGTTGTTGTAATGAACAGAAAACCAGAGTATTTTCGTCGTCTCGAGTGTGCATGATATGCAGGGGCGGAAGGGAGTTCATCGCTTGAAAATCACATTTTTTTGTATCAACATCAAAATTTTATTTTATGTATATATAGTAAATGATGAATGAAACCTCCTATCTACGCGACTGATGATATGGATATCAAATGAAAAGGAAAAATAACAAGTCTTGCGTAGAGCTATGACTGTACTACTACTGAATACTGTTTCATGACAATAGTTACAAACTTAATGTATGTACTTTAAACTTACTATGGTTTGAGTCAAAAAGAGCAGGTAAAACGGGCAATGACATATGCACTTAATATCCACATAGATAATATTATCAGAGAAAAATGAATATAGTAAACAAATTTAGGATTAATGTTACCTGACGAACAAATCCTTCAAGATTGGAGAGTTTCCCCAATGCAAGAGCCATATGATGCATTCCATCATGGAGAGAAGCAGTGGCAACAGTATCAATTAAAGATTGTTGTAGTTGTTCTAGTCCCTGTGAAAGAGCTTCCTCTGCCTGTTGGGAAGATTGTTGGAGGCTGTATATTCCAACTACTTGCTGCTCTGTTAAAGGGTCTAATTGTCCTATCAACATCTGCTCAATTTCACAAATGATCATAGTATGATTAGAAACAACAAAAGTATAAATTTGACTTCATTCGAACTTTGACATGGGCATTTAGTTTAATTTTACTAGAAGAAAGATCATCTAAAATATAATTATAGTTACTTTCCACAATACATGGGACTAGTTACCTGTAAAATAATACAGACGATTTGCTATAACAGGTTAAATTATATCATATGCCACCACCTCGACCATGTTTTTCCTTTAAAATACAATCTATATTTGTCATACCTTTATGAAAAACATATTTGCTTTGAACATAACAATATACAACTTTATTTTTTTGGTTTTTCAAGAAAATTATCCAACAATAGGTCAGAGAATCAGTCCAAAATTGCAACATTTACCTTGATAAGCTCTGAGGGCCTAAAACCACCCATCCAAAGGAAGCAGCGTTCAGCTGGAGTTGTCCACATTCCAGTGATTAGGTGAAATACATCAGATTTTGCTGCCACTCCCTTCAAGTTGAAAATTTCGTCGTAATGAGCAATGTATCCATCAACTATTAATCTAAGATCACCATCTGATAAATGTGCTTGTAATGCAGTTCGAAGCTCGGCTATGTGCCTGTGATCATCATCCAACCATCTTGAATATTCCATATCAAATATTGCAGCACCTGCAGCAAAAAATTGAACAATGCATTTTTGTCACAATGGTTTTTACCAAGGCTCTAATCTTAGCACATGCATGGTCTTTGACATTTTGAACAGTATTTTTATTTTTATGAAATAGTAAAAAAGTTATACCCTTTTAACTCTTATTTTAGTCTTCTGTCATTAATAGAATATATGAATTAAATTAAAATCTCTAAAGATTGTATTCAGCCAAATACAATTTCAACTCATATACACTGGAGTACTCTGATTTTCTACATAATAATGTCACACAAAGAAGTACAAAAGAAAAAGACAAACTTTCTGTAGTCAAACTCAAGTTCTTTGTCTGCTACTAGAAGCCAATAAGAATTATAAAGACTTAGCATGCAACAAATTCTGGGTGCTGCCTGTAGTCAAAACTCTGAACTATGATGAGTTAAAATGTACTGATAGGTAAAAATTTAATTACATTGGTAATGTATACAGTAGTATAAGTTAAATTTATATTTCTTGGTTGTCCATAAGCAATGCATTGGTTGAGAAAATAAAAAGGGAAGTCCGGTGCACTAAACTCACGCTATGCATGGGGTTCGGGGAAAGGTCGGACCCGAAAGGTCTATTGACACAGTCTTATTTTGCATTTCTGCAAGAGACTATTTTCATAGCTTGAACCCATGGTCACGTAACAACAACTTTACCAGCTACAATAATAGTCCAAAACTTACCAGAGCTGATATTGGAACCAGCAGCAGTACCACCTCCCAAGAAAATCCCCTGTTTGCCACACAATCAGTAGAAAAAATCATTAAATAACCACTTGCATTTATTATTCTACAAAAAAAAAAAAAAGTATAAGTCATTTTCAAATATTATCAACCTGAGAGCTAGCCCTTTGAAGTTCTTGCTCTAGCTGAGAAAGTCTTATCCTACTTGTTTCTAGCTGTTGTACATAAGCCTGCATAAATGCAAAGAATAATAATAATAAATTTGAAATGTAAAGAATATTGATAGAGGAATTTGGCATATAAAAGACTTTCATAATGGAAACAAGAAAAACATTACCTTTTTTCTTATCCTGCTCTTCTTTGCTGCTTCTCTATTTTGAGCTAAACGTCTCAATGTCTACAATAAACAAAGTAGAAAGAAATAGTACTGTTTAATAATTTTAAAATTTCCAATTAGGAAACAAGATAATTTAATTGTATATTCTTGGCAAATGCGAATATGTGTGGGCACCCCCACCTTAGGATCAAGTACCCTCTCTGAGGTTGAAGCAGCACCCTTTTTCTACAAAGTATTAAAACAAAAGCTTGTTTAATTATGTAGAAATATTCAAGAAGAGAATACTTCAATTGCGTGAAGATAAATTTTTGTTAAGCAATTGAAAAAAGGAGTATAGCGTGTCAAATAAGGCAGATTCTTTTTTTAAAGACTTTAAGATTTTTGGACAGAATCAAAGTTGTAATTTTCAAACACTACTACTGGTGTCCAAGCATTTAAGAATAAAACATCTGATGATGTATACATGAGCTAATTCATTGTATCATCTGGTATTCTTGTGAATTTATTTTTTCTGGTTCCAAGAAAGATTTAAAAACCTGAAGAACAAGGAGTTAACTACAGTTCTAGGGATAAGAGAAAATATTATTAACTGGAGCTTAAACTACAGTAATGAATAGTGCATAGGGGGTAAAAAGTATAAAAAGCACTGTAAAGATTCTCTTTCTTTTTTTTCTGATCTCAGAGAATCCTTCAGAAAAACTGTGTCTTTAGTGTATTCATTAGCAGTTGTTGGGATTTGTGATTGTGTCTATACAATAAAGATTCCATCTTTTTTCCTGAGATCTTGGGATATGATAATAGAAGAGGAGATAAAGTGTTGTGAGAAAAACCTTTTCACTGTTGGACTTGGAAGATAGTTCAGTTTGTAAAACTCCTGTTCTTGGATTATTATTACTTGCCATATCTTGAAGCTGTTGCTGTTGTTGTTCTTGAGATTTGTGTGTTATCTGAAGTTGATGGTCTGAAGATGTTTTTCTACTGATGGGAGATTCTGGCTCAAAATGGGGTTGAGCTCTGCTTGAAAGTGAACCTGAATCAGTACTCTCTTCTCTTGATTTTGAGTTTTCCTATATGTAAAAAGACAAAGCCAAGAAAACAGATTTAAATGGTGTGCAAAACTATCTTCACCTTCATTATATAAAAGCTTCCAAAGGGGTTGTCTATTTTGAGTAAAAGTCCAAGCTTGTATTGCACATAGGACAATTTTAAAACAACATGGTCAAAGAAGGATAAGCATAAAATGGAAAAAATAAATTAAGTACTCTTGGGGTCTGTTGGTATCTCATAGGCCAAGAAGGGAACATCTCCAAAGTTGCAGCAGGCTTCCCTGTGGCTGCTGCTGCATATAAAGCTGTACAGAATCACAAAAGCAAAATCTTGAAGGATCAGCATAAAAAAAGAGAACATAAGAAAGAGAAAAAGAGAAAAAGAAAAACAAAACTTTCAAAACATCATAAAGGGAAGAACCTAATCTCCCCTTTTTTTTTTTCCTTTTTAGCTGCAGTTATGGAGTCAGTAAATCATGCAAGGAGTTCATGTTTCCTTGTTTGAAACCCCACGCCATTAAGTCTTTTGCACAAGAATGATTACAATATTGGAAATAGTAAGCCTCTTAATGAACCCTTCTATGGACTTATTCAAACACCCTTTGCTTCTTTGCTTTACAGTAATGAGTTAGTTATACATTTGCAAACGTCAGAAAGAAAAAGTATAGAAGAGAAAAAAACCATACATGATTTAGCTTCATCATTACTCATCTTAAATCCTTGCAGTACAAAAGCTTCTTCTAGCTCTCCAAAATCAAAACCAGCTCCTTCTTGATTACCACTATAACACAAAATAAAAACAACTCATGTTAAAAGCTGAAACTAAATGTAGTCTTAACCAAAACTTAAGGAAAAAACAGGATTTTTAATTACTTGGGAGTAGAATGATACATGAAGCTTGTGCTAGCAGGATTTAGCCCCCTAAAAACAGCATATGGCATATTGTGATTGTGGTGTGATGTTCCAGAATCTGTCAAACCAGTCTCTCCAATTCCTTGACTCGCCATGCAAAAAACCAACCTTTCAGACCATTCTTGAACTTCTCTAAGAAAAAACAAGAAAAAGATGTTAGCTTTGAAGTAAAAGAGAACCAAAGAAAGATGCTAGTTAAAGTTTTCACCTCAGTTTCAAATGAAATGATCTTCTCAAGGAACCAAATGAGAAATAGACAGTAAAGATCAAAACTTTCTTGTCAAAGCATAATTGAATATGTATAGAGACATATATACAAACAGCTAGGGTCCAGTTTGTTGATCTTTTATTGGTCTTTCTTTCTCTCCTCTAAGAAGAAAATAATTAGTCTTATACTTGTGTTTTTTCTTTTGGATGGGGTGGGTTTTATTACTTGATCTCCTGCATCCTGTTGTAATCAATTATAATGATTATGAAATTTGAAACTCATCTTATGGTACAGAAAATCTTGTCCTTTGCAGACCTGTTCTCTCAGGGCTATTTGTGGGGTTTGAAAAGAAACAAAATGTGTAGTGAAAACACACAAAACAAATTTTTTATTCACGAAGAGAAAAGGACATGGGGTGGGGGTGGGGGTGGGGTCACTAAATCAGTCTCCTACTCCACTCTCTCTCTCCTTAACCGCCTGTTGTTCCTCATTGGCCCTTTTCTTGAGCCATTTCAGAGTTGTAAGTACTAACACACAGACCACCAAACTTGTGATGAGATAAAAAGTACTACTACCCTTGTGATGGTTTGATTTGTAATTTTTGTATAAGGGCAGTGTTCGAGTAAACTTGCATATTTTTGACTATTTTATTGGATATTTATTGTTATATTTTGATATGAAATTGGATAATTTTGTTGATTAAAGTTTAAACAGATAAAAAGAAATTATATACTTTATCTGTTTCAAATCATGTGAAAATGTTTGAGTAAAAATTAAATTTAAGAGAAAATATTTTCGAAATTTGTGTGTAAGAGAAGCAAAGAATTATATGTAACCATAGATCATTTCTTTAGAAGTCTCAAGTTAAATTCTTTACTTATATGAAAACATGTCATTTTCTTTTAAGATGGATTGAAAATAAAAGGGTATTACGTGAATTGGAACGAAAGGTACTTATTTTGTTTCTACTGGAATTTATACTCTAATCTCCAACATTTGATTGTATACTAACATGTTGACCACCAAACGATTTTTTATCGACTTATGAATAAAATGGATTTGAAAAGAGTAGAGTTTACCAGAATTATGTTTACGTTGTTTGAAATTGAGATGTGATTAGTTCTTGTTTATAAAAAAAAAAAAAAGCTAAGAAAAGTGAAAGTAATAAATAGATTAAAGTTATTGCAAGATACTTTCGTCTACGCGAAATATACTTACATTCATATAATATTTGCACTAAATAAACAATTTGACTTTTAAAGTTACAAAAAATTAAATTACACAAATCACTTAACTTTACATATTTATATGTTTAATAATAATTTATCGTTGTGTCTTGAAATATGTCTTGAATTCATTGACTTGATATAAACATTGTGTGCAAATAAATAATTAAAAATAATAGGGGATAATGAAAATAAGTGAATCAAAAGGTGTGTATTTCTGTAATTTGTCCAATAAATAATTGGCTTTTCTTTTTATTTTGGAAGTCACTCATTTACACACCTAGGTAAAGAGAAAATGAATGTCAAAGTTTTAGGTTGTAGCCTATCAACAAAATCTTTTTATATAAAGCCCACTACAACTTGTGTTCATAATTAACTAATCAAGCCTTTGAAATGGCTTTGTTTGGTATTATCCCCTTCATTGATAGGTCACCATCCAATCCTTCTCATCACCTAAAACAAGGACACACCAAAAATTCTATTAAAAAAATTAATATAAGGAAAAAAAAATGTTTCTTTGTGTCCCTTGTTCACAATTAAGTCCAAGGGAAATTAAAGTGGACTTAATAATATAGGGTCCCCTGTTTGCAATTGCATTAGGTGTACCTTTGCCTTCAATTATCATGCCAAAATAATGTTCTTAAAATCTTCTTGCTTTATTTAAGCTTAAACTTATGCTCTGAAATTAAATCTTAGAATCAAATTGAATATCAAAGTTTTAAAAAATTTAATATTGAAATCAAATTAATAAAACAAAACAAAATAATCAAATTAATTGGATTCGATCAGATTTTTATTTCTTCGCTATTTATGTCAATCCTAGTGAAAAGGATGTCAAGTTGGACATGTCTATATCTCCAAAAGATCTAATTAATAGAAGACATTTTAGTCATTTTCAACTATTTGTAGATGTGTATATATATGATTATTTTTCAATTTAGACAATGACTCTGGATACCATTAATGCTATAAAGTACTCATTAATAAGAGGCAAATAATTAAAAAAATGATTTGGAGGCCATTAAGATCGACTTTCAATTATACAAGTTCTGTAATTTGTTTTGTTGCCACCTAGAGTAGTTTGAACCTTCAATAATGTACAAACTTTGAAAACTTATTTCTGTTTGTTTAATGCTTAAACAATATTTGTATTAATTTAGCAAGGAAATTCTCTCTTGTTGTCGCTTTTTAACTACCTAACAATTACATATAACTAAATATATAATATGTTTTGTAACTTAATGATAAATCCTTCCAACTTCTTGATAATATTAACTAATACCCCTTCTACATAATGTAATACACATGCACGCACAAGGCGGAGCTAGAATTAATTAGTTTTCATCAAAATTATATACATATGTTAAGAAATTCACTAAATACATATAAATAATTTAAAATTTTGAGTCTGTTTCTGCACGCGCACCTTTATATATACCTTTGATCATCAATGTAACCACCTTTGGAGGTAGGGTGCCCCCTACCAATAATTGCTTACTAAAACCAATGATTGGAGTTGGAAAAAAGGGGAGAGATTCCATGTAGGATTTGGTATACATGCATTTGAGTGCTAAAACTTTTTATTCTTAATGAAGATTAAAAGCCATGTTCTTCATGTGGAAAATTGTTAAAACACTTTTGAGAAATGAGTTCCTTTTGGATCTAACATTCCTTCTTCTTTATTCCTGGAAAATTTATTGGTTTGAATCATATCTTCAAGGTATTATTCTATGGCTTTAATTACTAATCTTTTCAGATTAGATTTAATCAAATCATTGCTTGTCACTTAAGCATGGAATTAACTTACAATTTGTTAGTATATTATATTTGTTGCGTGACATGTTACGTATCATTAAAATTAAAATTCCGTGCTTTATCGTCTAGGTTTATTCACTAATTTTTAATATTGTGCAAGTTCTTTCCCCACCCCACAGAAATAAAAAATAAAAATAAAAAGAAGAATATTCACAAGCATTAATCTAGCCTAGAAAGAAATGTACTTTTGAAAAAGAAAAAAAAAAGTGGTTTAAAGAAAGGGACAATTCTGTAAAATCAACTCCACAAAATCCCTAAAAGTACTGCTTTAACTTTCTACTCAAGATCAAGAGTTGTGGCGGAGTGATAAGTACTCTTCATCCTTAACTAGAGATTTTGTGTTCGAGGCACAGAGTCGCCTTTGTTAGGGAGCGATCAGAATGATTATTGCAATTTCTCAACTATAGACCAGTTCAATCTTCAAATATTCTTTCCAGTTAGTACAAGTCCATGACGTACTTGGAAAGTTACCCTCTCTTTTTTTCAAGTGGTTCTTCTTTACCCTTTGAACAAGTCTTCTAACTAATTGAACAAAGCATTACATAAGCTTAAAACCATAGAACAAATTAATAATTCATTATAAAAGAGTAGCAGGGCCATGGTTCATGCATATATAGAGAGTATTTGTAAAATTTTCAGAACACATTGTATATACCCATGTTGAATACTGCAAGTACAATGACTTTTCAACTACAAGTGATAAAATGTCATAAGAAGTTTAGTAGTATTTGAAACTCTTATCAGTGTGACACATACATATTGCTTTCCTTATACAACACATCATTGACACAGCATATTTTACGCAGATGCCTAATCGAATACATACTTGTAACTTCCTAATACTATATTCTATCAAAGAAATTTACAATATACCTGCAATGCAGGTAATGGTCATCTTCCAAATCATCTTCAGTTCCTTGATGAAAATGCATCCCCCTAGCAAAGCAGGTTTGCAGAGAGCTACGCATCAACCAATTCGATGCAAATTATCTGTTTAACAGCTCCCATTACTGATGTGCAACTGTACAATGGGAAAGAAAGGTACCATTCCCTTCCATGCCTATTCCACACATAAGACTTGATGCAACTCAACCCCTTTTATGAAGATCCTTGTAAGCTAAACAGGCATCATAAAACAGTTACGAAGTATACTTCACAGGGTATAGTGATCAAACATTGTTGAATACGAGCATATTGCTATAGTGTTTCAAACCACCATCACAAGCAGTGGATAAGTCCTATTAATGAGCTCAAATCCATCTCTGAAACAGAGAAGCATAATGTAAGAGGGGAAAAGCATAGTAATGGTCTCTTGGATGAAATATATAATGTAGAAATATGTGAACTGGAACATCAGCCAAAGATTTTTAACAGCTAATGAAACACAAACATTTAAGAGAGTACGTGCATCTCAAGAGACCTTAGCGGAATCACTACTAGACTGGATTTACTACAAAAATGAGAAACTAAGATAGAAAGTAATACCTGCCCAAGGCAAAACTACATCTACCAGTACAAGTATGACGAAGAATGAGCAGGCGCAGCAGATGGAACAGCATCAACTGCTCGCGAGCTACTGCTTCGGTATTGTTCAGTTGCTGGAACAGTATCAGCGAATTGATACGTATCAGATGTAGAGCTCCCGCCAGCAACATTATTGGGCTTGGTGTTTGGCAACCACGTAGAGATTGGCCTATAAGCATCACCAGATGTGGTGTTTGGCAACCTCATAGAGCCTTTCAAGTATGGTGGAGGCCTATAAGCATCAGCAGGTATGGTGTTTGGAAAACCTGTATAGGTTTCCAAGTATGGTGGAGGCTTATAAGCATCACCTGTTATGGTGTTAGGCAACCTCTTAGAGCCTTCCAAGAATGGTGGAGGCCTATAAGCATCAGCAGGCATGGGGTTTGACAACCCCGTATAGGCTTCCAAGTACGGTAGAGGCCTATAAGCATCAGCAGGTATGGTGTTTGATAACCCTGTAGAGGCTTCCAAGAATGATGGAGGCTTATAAGCATCACCAAGTAGGTGCTTGGCAACCCCGTAGAGGCTTCCCAGTATGGTGGAGACCTATAAGCATCAACAGTTTGGAGTTTGGCAACCCCATAGAGCCTGAGCCTTCCAAGTAGGATAATGGCCTATAAGCATAGCTGTGGGAGGCCAATCTGTCATACACAAGTCGTCCACATAGCTGACCAGTATGACTTCCTATTTGCCCAGGTGTACTATCAACTAAATTCAGTCCATGAACTCCAGCACATGAACCTCCTTGCACTGATTTACTTGCCCCAGCTCCACCCATGGCAGCAACACCTCCCACAGGTCCCAGCAGTGAGCCAATAACATTCTCATGTATCGAGCCTGCAACAGGCGCATGCAATACCGATGGGGCCAGAGAATAACCATAAATGTGACCACCCGCTCCACCACCTTCTAACAAGGTGGTGTTGCTATTATCGACATGATTAACAACTTTTTGCTGATGCGGGGGCCATGGATTTGGAAAATATGAGTTTTTCATTTCTTTGTTGCTGAAACATCCAGATGACTCAGTCTCATCAATCTTTCTCTTTTGTGCCATCTTCTAATCACGTATATCCTTAACCAATTCAGTAAGTTCTTCCTGACATACAAGCTCATTCAATTCAGCAATTTCTTGCTCCAAGCTCATTATTTTCACATTGAATTGCCATCCGGGAACAAGTTTGGAAGGATCAATCCTGTGACGTTTCAAACATCCGTAAACAGATTTCAGATCAAACAAATATCTCTTTTTTGCTGCACGCACAGTAATAGTTTGTTTAAATCCCTTAATTTTTTTCGACAATGTCTCCTCGGACTCTTTTAAAAATGATATTAAGAGTCCCAGAGGGTCAAGTTTTTCCTCAAAACCAAAAGTATAGGCAATGTCAATTGCGTTAATTACATTGCCCTTCACCCCCCACTGTATTAGTTTTGGGATATATTCCATGAAAATACTTGATCTCCTGAGGACACCAGAAATTAACTTGGCGCCCAACTGAAGCAAATAACTGATATCCGAATGTAAAAATCCATATGATGGAATACCAAAACATCCAAGGAGCAATAGCAAACCTCGGGCATCCATGTCATAAGCCTTTCTTACCCCTCCTTCGGAATTCAACCTCTCCTTCCATGCTAGAGCTGCCTGCTTGGCATCTTTCTTCACCCCTTCCGCAATCTCAACTACTCTCTCGCCCTCTACCATCGTCAACAATAAGCACTCCAAAGCCAATACAGAAGCTTCCCTTTGAAGGATCATATGTGACCCCTGGACGTAGGCACGGCTCCCCTGAAGATAAAACTTGTCGAGACATTTCAACACGAGCATGGCTGGATTTTCCGAGAGTTTCAATGCCTTGGGGACTTGTTCACGCAGTCTTTTTTTATCCGAGAGATGCTTTACCATGTAGTTCTTCAGACCACGATTGTCCATTGCTTTGCAGAGGTTTGCCAGCTCTGGACAAAGAGGGGTTTTCACTCCCTCTCCCTCTCCCACCTCCTCCTCTTCCTCTTCCTCTCCCTCTCCCTCTCCCTCTCCCTCTCCCATTCCTACCACCTCCTCTTCATCTTCATCTTCATCTTCGTCTTCCTCCTCCTCCTCCTTCTCCACCTCTTCTTCCTCTTCCTCTTCCTCTTCCTCTTCCTCTTCCACTCCCACTCCCACCACCTCCTCTTCCTCTTCCTCCACCTCTTCTTCTTCTTCCTCTTCCTCTTCCTCTCCCACTCCCACTCCCACCACCTCCTCTTCCTCTTCCTCTTCCTCCTCAGAAGGGTCAAATTCCCGGGATGGTTCTGGCTCTGGGATTGACACTGCTGGCGGTGATAACGAATTGGTATTAGTTGTATATGGGGGTGGGAGCATTAGCATAGAGAACGAGTGGATTGAGTTACAGGAGGAATCGATATGTAATCGTAGCCCAGTTAAACACTGTTGGAATGTGGAGAGAGAGTCAGAGAGTTTGCAGAGATTAGCAATGATCAATTCCCTTGAATGTGTTGGCAATTCCGAATGTTTCTGATCTGTTACTTGTTTCTGTTCTGCTTGGACCAATTGGGTGGCCAACGGTGGCGTAGCATTGCCGGTATCCGGTGGTTCATCCATCGTACTCATCTACAAGTGGGAGAACCAGAAAATTGACGACAAAGAAGAACTATTAAAAACCCTCAAATATACTTCTCGAGCCCGTACATTTGGCTTGCCTCTGCGATTTAGGACCTGTGAGAATTTTTTTGGTTTTCTCAAAAATAAAATTACTATAATTAAAAGATAATATTTGATCATGAAAAGTTTAAACATAATTTTAATTTATATTTAAAACAATTGTATTTTAATTTTTTAAAAATAATAAAAAATTATTTTCACTTTTTATTTATAAAATTTCTCTTAACTTTTTTATTTTTAAAAAATGACTTCATTTAAATTATACTTCATAGTATTTTTTTTTTATAAAAAGAGCTAACACAATTTCATTGTCATCACCATTAACCATCATTTTACAATCACCCATAATCATTGTTACATTCACTAGTAAACGATAATTATCATTATTAATCTATATTATATACTGCAAACCATCATTATGTATCAATAGCATTTCATTACTAATTATCAATCGTTATCACCAACCACCGTGATTAATCACACAATTGTATACCATGAAATATTATCCATAACCACCATCATCGGTCAACATTATTTCCAATCGATATACATAATCACCATCGTTAGTCATTACTATCATCAATTGCCATATGAGTTTTTTAAAATATTTTATTAATGTAATATTATATCAGCTTAGTGTTTTCTTTAAATTTTATGTTTATTATTATTTTTTAAACAAAGACCAATTTCATACATTTAGATGTTGAGAAAACAAACTGTTTAACTATTTAGAATTCAGATTTTAATGTAACATCTTAATATTCAGATATGTATTCATATTCATGCCATTAAATCTTAAGACACGTCTTAATATTCAAATGTATACGTAGATTAAAACGTCAATCTATCATGACTCAAAATCTCATATCATGATAGCACTTACAAACATTTTGCCAATAGGTAAACCAAATCTACAGTCTAGAACCAAAAGTAACAGACTATCATGTGAAAGACGAATGCATAAGATGGTGAACAAATACAAAAAGCAAAAGGAGAAGAGAGAGAACAAGCTATACAAAAGTACGAGGTAAATACAAATATATAATGAATCGTATCTGAATACAAAATAAAGGCTAGCCAAGAAAAAAATAGAGGGAGAATGACAACTTCAAACATCAAGAGCTCACCCTAGGTCTCTGAGCCACAAATATTGCGCAAAGTACATGTCAACAACGAGAACTCATAATATGATTTGCAAGCTTAATTTAATTGAAAATAATAAGGCCTAAAATTCTTACTTCCATTAAGTATAATTAAAGCATGCTTAATAATTATTTATTGTAAAACATTTGCCTTACTTTTTTCTGAAATGAGGTTTAAAACACACGAGATCGTATTTTGTTTTTTCTTAACTATGTTTCCTAGCTAACTTGTTCACTAAAGTTTGGACAAATAAAATGAACTTATCTTAAGGGTCGTTTGATAGAGTGTATAAGAATAATGCAAAATAGGGTGTATTAGTAATGCATGCATTAGTGTGCTTACATTAGTAATGCTTGTATTAGTTATGTCTGCATTATTTTTTATACACTGTTTGGTTTGATGTATTAGAAATAACAAATCTTGCATAATTTCCATTAAAAAAATGTATGTTTACAAAAATACCCTTTACACTTTATTTCTCTGTACATTTCCTTTGCAACAAGATTCTTTGCTAAAACTGCAAAAAAGATTTCTTTGTTAAAACATTATTAACTCTTCTTCTTTTTTTTCAAATATAAAATTAAATAGTTGTTACTATTGCGTCAATAAATTTTTGTGGAATGTTGGCAAAGAATTTTTTTATCAAACTAATCGTCACAAATAGTAAATATTTTGATTAAACTATATTGAAATAAGATTTATTTTTTTAAAAAGAAGATGTCAATTTTGCTAACTCAAAATTCGATCACATATCTTGTTAAGCTCAGCCTCAATTTTTTTTTTGAGATAAAATGAGTCCAAAAATAAAAAAATAAAAACTGATGGAATGTTAGAGCAATATAGGAAGCATAGATTTGAGATCATTCCTAATTGCAAAGTGATACCCTATTAAAATTAGTATATGCACTTAATATGTATTAGGAGTCTGGGCATATGCTTTAGCAGCCACATATCCTATTTCCTAGTGCAATTGAAATACGAAAAAGTATAACCAACAATCAAATTTATAAATAATGGAGATGTTTTTTTTAAAAGATTTAGCCGCCACATAGAAGATGAAAGGTTTCTAAAACACAGTACCATGAAAAATGGAGATTTTTTTAAAAAGGCTTTGAAGGTAGTTTTGTAATTATATAATCTAATGCAAGTGTTAAAATGCTATGTATTATTAATACCTAGGATTTTTTGGTATTAGTAATACACAATTTAATATACAATATAGTGTAAAACTAATGTTTGTATTAGTATTAGTTATACATGACGTGAAAAAGTATACCAAATAAAGTATTATTAATACACACATCTAATACATGCATTATTATTCCTAATACACTCTATCAAACGACCCCTTGATTTAAAGATATGTTAAATGTATGATTTATTTTTTTTAATCTTGTGGTCTTACAAACATGTTAAGTGGAAAAATAAAATTAAAAATTTGGGGGAAAAAAGGAAGTCTAAATTGTATTTTGGGGGTTATCTTTTCAGAAAGTTGAAGAAAAAATAAAATAAATTCAGAAATTAGTATGCCTACCTTACTACTTACAGTGTTGCTTGCTATTGAGTTGACTATTTAAATAGGAAATCAATTTCCTTTCTTGTTTATTCCATTGAAGAAGTTGTCTTCCTTCATCTGGATCCGGTAAATGGGTCGTATGATTTCTCAGTTGGTCCTACCATTTCACTTGCTGCTAATGCTGGGTGTCTCTCTGGCTTCACTAAATGATCATCGCTACAACATTGGAGATGAAGTCCCTCTTTTTGTCAACAAAGTTGGTCCTTTGAATAATCCCAGGTATTCCCTCAATTGGGGTTTATCAGATTTTCTTTTGATTCCATGAGGAATGTTGTTAAAATTGTTGAATTTTGTGCTGTTATTGACAATATTGTTGCCATTAATCAGACTTGTTGCCGAAAACCTCTTCCCGTCACCTTAGGTAGATCCAGGATGTTTAAATACTCCTTCTGTCCCAATTCATAAGATACTTTTTCGTTTTTTGAGAGTCAAACAGTTTAAGTTTGATGGCAATTTGCATACGGATTATTCAAATTTTTTTAAATGAAATTTATATATTTGTAAACTACGTAAAAAGTACTATAAATCACAATGATTGATAGTTTAAAATGTTTAAAAGTTTTATAAAAAAATTACATTAAAAAAATAGACTTGTTTGAATCTCGAAATCCAAAAAGTGCCACATAAAATGACACGGAGGGAGTACCATTACACTCGTTGATACTCTGTGACAGTGGCCATAAACTTAGTATAAATACATACATTCAGCTTGGAAGAGAGGTTCAACTAATAATCACCAAGAGTTTTAAACAAAATGTGCTGCTACTAAGGATAACTGAGTTTTAAGGCTTCAAGTCTAGCCACTTTGAGAAAGGCCTAGTGACCAAGTTTGTTTGGTATAGTTTCCCAAATTGGAATACACAATGTTTAATTTTGTTGTTCGAAGTGTTCTCAGGAGATGTCGAATCAGTTGATGATTTAGATTAGAAAGTGGGAAGCAACGGATGTTATGTCATTTCCCAAGGACAAAGAGACTGATGAGGGACTATAATTGGTCCTGAGTGCTTCTATTCTTGAAGACGAAGATAGTCATTGATGGCATTTCACCTAAAAGTTGTCTTCAAGAATCATTTATATATCCTTTATCCATTGAAAAATGAATTGCTTAAACTTAAATTGTGCGAAGTGAAATGAGTTGTCATCTCCTTATATGGTTTTGACAATCCTCAACCCACAGGCTAGCTTTTGGGGTTAAATTAGAACTTATGTCTATTTTCTCAAAATGGAAACAAAACCAAACTCATCCTTAATCTTGATTTACCCAATATTGGGTTCCAATGCATGACCTGAGCTACAATAGAATTTAGGGGTTCGGCAGAGCCAAGTAGTTTAAAGCTAACCCCTATATTTATGGTAAGAAATTCACTTAATAATTATAAATAATTTACTAGAACCCAGTAAACAAATAGAGTAGTGGTTCAAAACTAATAAACTTAAAATCCTGAATTTGCCTTTGCAGTCCAATGTTACATTGATCATGCATCACATGTCCAGTCCTAGCATGGGTAAGGGGTGCTAAGGGTCCCCTATTTGTTGAGGGTATGGCCTATTGTCTTCTTCTGTGGTTGTAGCCTTTGGCAATCCTCATCTCATGAGCTAAACTTTGAGTTGAGTTAGGTCAAGGTTCATACTTTTAACTTATCGCTCCTCATCTTTGTGGCAAATTATTTTTTGACTTGCAAGATTGATATGTTTCAGAGAGAGAGATTTTGTTCATGGTACACATATTTTACAATTCTTCAATACATGTTCGAAAATTTGACACTTAATTCTTTTTGTAAGTTTAGATGGTAATGGGTATTAGATTCCTAAAAATGTTTGGTATATTCACACTTTTAAACATGAATTTGCTTCTTTCTTGGAGCTTTCCTTCTTCCATGATTGTATTTGTTATGCTAATTTTTGTGGTATACTTCTAAACATTTCTCTTTTGGATCATCTTTCATTGCGGCTTTCTTTCTTCCCATTTTTGCTTTCTTTTGCCAAAAAGAACTATGAGATCTTTCAGCAAAATGTATCCTCCTTAGGAAGTCAATGATTTTTTATTTTTTTTGCACTTGTTGATATCTTCCATGGATTTCCCAGGCTATTGTGGTACATGCTAAAACTTCTATGTGCTACATAAATGAAGCTATTAATCATCTTGAAGAACTTTCAGCATCTGCATTTAAATGTCTTCAAGTTTCAAGATCCCCATTCTCTTATCTTTTTCTAAGCATGAAATATTTTCCCTTTTCAAATCCCAACATAAACCAACATATAAGGATATTTTTCTTTCTTTTTAGATGGAAGCTCTCCAACTCTGCATCTTCCATTGTTATTTTTTTTAGTGGCTTTAGTAATTCTTAGAGGGTCTTTCTCATTCTTGTGCAAACTTCTATGTAATTTGAATCATCAAAGGAAGGACCTTAATGTAAAATATCCAAGTTTTCTTGCTTGCTGAAAAAGTAAAATGTCTGAGTTTTCACCCTTGCAGCAGATAATCCTGATATTCCTATATCTGTTATTCTTTTGCAGTGAAACATACCAATATTATGACCTGCCATTCTGCCAGCCAGGTCAGCATTTTTAGCTTGCACTTGAGTATAGTCGTCCCCAACTAGTTAGGCATAGTTGCTTTGTATCTTGCTAGGGTACTGTCATATTTTCTTGCAAACATGCTTCGTTTTTCTTTCTGTTGAGCTGAGGGTCTATTGGAAACAACCTCTTAATCTCCACAAAGGTAGAGGTAAGGTTTGCATACATCCTATCTTCCCCAGACTCCACTTGTGGGATTATACTGGGTATGTTGTTGTATTAAACAGACACACTATACTATTAACTTCTTCTGCTTCTTATATACTTACATAAACTCAAAATATTATTACTGGTTAGACCAAGAGCAAACTGTGATAAAAATATTGTACTGTTTTATATATTTTGTATTTGTATGACTGGTAATCTCTAGAGTTAGTTATATTAAAAATTTAACTACTTACCTTCAAGAATTTTGACCTTTTAGTTTCACTTGACAGGTGAGCTGCTTCCGGAAAAGGAATCCCTTGGGGAAGTTCTGAATGGTGACCGTTTAACCAATACCTTGTATCAGTTGAAATTTGGAGCGGAGAAAGATGGAGTTGTCCTGTGCCACAAGAAGCTTGATCAAAATGATGTCTCAAAGTTCAGGGCTGCTATTATTAAAGATTACTACTACCAGATGTACTTTGAAGATCTCCCTTTCTGGGGATTTGTTGGGAAAATTGAAGATGAACTCTGGACCCTGGATGGAAAGGGCCCCAAGTATTTTCTGTTTAAGCATGTCCAATTTGATGTCCTTTACAATGGAAACCAAGTCATAGAAATACATGCTCTCAGTGATCCAAGCAATGTTGTGGATATAACAGAAGATATAGACCTAAATATTACCTTCACATATAATGTACGCTGGAATGAAACATCGATTCCATTCAAGAATAGAATGGCAAGATACTCTAGGGCTTCGGCAAAACCAGTGAACCATCAAATTCATTGGTTCTCGATAATTAATTCAATTGTTATTTCTGTTCTGCTGATGACCTTTTTTGCTGTGAGTATGATGCAGCGCCTTAAGAATGATCTGAGAAAGTAAGCCTCATATCATGCCCATTTTTGCTAATGGCACAACAAATAATCTATGTACATGAAAGCATCTGAAGCTGAAAGCACTGTCATCATATTTGTATGACTGATATGCAGATGGTCTAGCGGTGATGAAGAGGAAGACAAAGAAGTGGGTTGGAAGTACCTTCACGGTGACGTTTTTAGATGTCCACCAAACATGCCTCTGCTCTGTGCAGTTATTGGTGCTGGTACTCAGCTTTTGACCTTGTAAGTTAGCTCTTATTTATTTGTCAGATGATTTCATAGTTGTTTATGCCGTTCATATGACAAGCGAGCCATCTTCTATTTCTTTTCTGACTTATCACTGGAAGAGAATCTCTGTGCATAAGATTGTCTGTTTGATATTTAGCTCAAGATATTGTATCTCTAGGCTCTAGTTTAGGATATTGTATTACATACCCTATAAGATCCAGTAATAAGAAAAATATGAACCTCATCATATATTCAACACTATCACGCCAAAAAATGCAGATTCTGAGGACATCTATTCTCCTCAAAAGAGAAGTTTTGCTTTCTTCCTTGGAAGCATCTTTTGTTCTTGACTTCTTTCCAACCAGACTATCCACATGAGACGTTATGCAGTAGCTTCAACATATGCTTCCTTCTTTTATCCATCCTCTGCCCTTGCCAACAAACTCTTACAATGCCTTTGTCATTTTGTGACAATGTCATCCCACCATTATGTTCCATGGTATCAGTATCAGCATCATTTATCTTCTATATTCAGTATTGTTCCGGTAAAATTAAGATATAATGGGAAGATAGCTTCGAGGAAATATTGTTTAACCTTGACAATTAGAGCTTAGATATTTTGAAAATATATAGGACAGAAGGTCTTCTAACAAGATAATGTAAAACCTTCAATTTATGAATTCTAAAGATAATGTAAAACCTTTTCCATTTAAGCTCTTTTTTGTATTTTCAAAGTAACCGGTGTGGTTTCCATCATCTGCCAATATTTTCCATGTATGGGTGGTCCTTATTGCATGATTATGTTCGACCTATTTGTATTACCTAATTGATCATGCAAGGCACATTTTTTGCCTTTGGTTAACTGTTTCTGATGCCCATACAGGTTCTGCTGCTTATTTATATTGGCGTTTCTTGGTGTCCTATATCCATATAATCGTGGAACTCTCTTGACATCCTTGGTCATAATTTGTACCCTTACATCTGCAGTTGCAGGATACAGCTCTGCCTCCTTCTACAGTCAATTTATTGAAACTGGATGGGTAACTTTTATCAACTTCCTTCCAACTTTTTATATCTGTAATTATTGTTTATCCAGGAACTGAAAACTTTTTTTTTATTACCTCTAGGAAAGGAGCGTTACTTTCTCCGCAGTGCTCTTTCTTGGACCATTCCTCTTAATGCAGTTTTTCCTTAATTCAGTCGCGGTATCATTTAGGGCTACTTTAGCTATTCCATTTGGCACCATACTTGTCATTATTCTTGTTTATACCCTCATCGCTATTCCACTGCTTGCTCTGGGTGGGATATTTGGCAATCGGCATAGGTCTGAGTTTCAAGCACCATCTGCCACAAAGAAGTGCGCAAGAGAGATTCCATCTCTAGCTTGGTACAGGAAGACACCTGGTCAAATGTTTTTGGCTGGTCTTCTACCTTTCAGTGCCATTGTTGTTGAGTTACACCAGTTGTATTCTACCCTTTGGGGCTACAAGATTTCGACTCTTCCTGGTATTCTGTTCTTTATGTTTATAATCCTCATACTGCTCACTGTGACCCTAAGCATCGGTTTGACATATATTCAGCTGACAGTGGAAGACCATGAATGGTGGTGGCGGTATGTATCAATTTGGATGTTTCTTTGTACTAATCATTCCTAGGGACTGCATGCATACATAAATTTGGATATTTCTTTGTACTAATCATTCCTAGGGACTGCATGCATACATATCTCGCCCGTTTTATTTTCCTCACTGCATAAGCTACTTTCTTGCAACTTTATGACATTAATGAGTGACTCATGGAATCATGATACCGTGAGAGGTATTGTGCGTTACAGAAGAACTGAATGACAACTGAGTATTGTTGAACACCAGATGCAGGACACTAGAGTTAACAAGAGGTCCTCTCTTCGGGACCAAATCCCACCTTTTTCTGTTCATCAATTACAGTTAACATCAGTTTTGACATTCATGGTAGTTGTCATTCTGGTAATGAAATTGAACTCTTTACATTTGTTAAATTGGGAGTGCCAAATAAGTTTTACTTAGTGAGTCTGGTGTAATTGTTCTCGCGCATTTATGCATAAGTTGTAACCCTCATTTATACTGGATCAATATATATGTTGAGCAAAATGTGAACCCAGATTCAAAAGAATTTTAGATTCCCAAACAATTATTAGCAGATATCTAAGAGATAACTGCAATGTAACTTAATTTACTAAGTTGCTGCTTGCGATTCATTTGTTCTATTTGCTAGTTCTTTCACAATATCTGTGGCTGCCTCAGAAGACTGATAAATATGGTATTTGATGCAGGTCTATTTTCCGTGGGGGCTCAACTGCTGTATTTATGTTTGCCTACTCCATATACTTCTATTGCAAATCAAACATGAGTGGGGTCTTGCAGACTACCATCTTCTTTGTATACAACACTTGCATATGCTATGCATTTTTCCTTATGCTTGGAACAATCAGTCTCCGCTCTTCCTTGATGTTTACCCGTCACATCTACCATGCTGTAAAAAGTGAATGAGAGTCCTCCTTGATTGCTACTATTTGAAGCGCACTTCAGTGATCTGTGAAGTTGAACTAAAAGGGTTTCCATTTTCATGCTTGATATCATTTCACAACCTCTTCAGTGATATGAGAAAGCTAAACAAAATGAGAAAATGTCTCTTGTTTTTGGACAACTGAGCATTGACAGCAAAACTAGCAGAAGTTGATGTCAAATTTGGAAACTACTTGGCATCCCTATATGAGCTGGAAATATGACCAGATGTTGGATGAAACTATGTAGTTACATTTTATCGGTTCTTGTTCTTAACATCAATTGAAAATTTTAGTACTGCCTGGTAGTTCATTCTGCTTACTGTTTGTTCCTATACAACTCAGGTTTGATTCGATGAAAGTTGTTTTGCAGTTTATGGACCATTCTATGTATCAACTATGTGAAAATACGATGAAATCTGCATATTTTTAACTGCAAACACGAGACAACTCCAGAGGCATTGGACGGAAGTTGCTGGTAGGGTTTTTCGTTCCACAAAGATCTTAATAACAGTATTAATTAGCGCGAAATAAAGAAGTTTCTCATATTTAAAATTCACATTTGACACTAACTAGAGAAGTTGAAATGTCGGACAATTCTCCTTTTATTCTTTTAAGCATGGTGAAAAACTAGAGAGTTGCTGGGATACAAAATCTTGAAGGATTCTCTTTGTTGCCATGGAAATGGAAACAGTTTCACTTAATTTTTTTCCTTCAAGGCAATGCAGATATCAAATAATTAGCCATGACCAGCATGGCCAAGTAAAAATAATAATTATTGAAATGTTGGTCTTCAACTCAAATGAGCATCCATTACTGCAAATCTATTCAGATGGTCGCTGTCCCAAAACTGAAATATCCTCATAACGCTTCTGTATTTCAGTAACAAAAAAAAAAAACCATTAGTTACAAGATTGACACAAGCCCAACAAGAACATAATGAGAAGAACTATGAGCAAGAGAGGGAAAACATGGCCTAGGACCCAAACATATACTAGAATGAAAAAAATGCTCATCATGCTTTACCTTGAGAGCTAAATATTTAATAGGAACATTTTGAGCAGAGGCGCACGCAAGGTACCGTAAAAAACCCTTTCGTCAAAAAATTATAAAATTATTTTTATCGTATGTATAATAACGGATGAATCCCTTAGTGTGTTTGGCTCTTTATATTTTGAACTTCACCGCTGATTTTGAGATCACAAAATATGACAAGAAATAACATACCCCAATATTGTTGTTCTCCCAGACCTTATGAACCCCATAATCTACTGCCTGCAAATAGTAAAAAAAAAAGAAAAAGAAATCAAACTCGTAACCCATCTGAATCTGATAAACAATTGCATTAACATCGATTCAGATCCAATTTTAAACATCCCCAAATAATGATCCGAAACAGAAACACAAATATGAATCAGAAAAAGAAAACAGACAAACCCGTTCACCAAGTAAAGCGCCAGCGATTACGAATGTTACATAGACAGAGTTGCGACGCATAAGCACTCTGTAAAGTCCTTCAAAAAGCCCACCTCTGCTTCTCTCCATTGCAGGGGATTCTACTTTCTACCTCTGCAACTCACTTTTTATTTCCACCCATTAGACCGGTTCAACACTGCACCTGGTTTTTTGGAAGTAATGAGAACATGTTATTAATGTGATATATTTTTATTTTAAAACTTTTTTTACTTTCGCCCACCCTAACTAAATCCTCATACTACATGCCAACGATATCATAATTTGTTTATCCATTGAAAGTAACCATAATAGCCATGTTCATATTCTTACTTTGAAAAAATGTAGTGTAGTGGCAAACAGCTCAACATCGAATTTCGTGATTATGTATGGAATTTAAGTAGATATAACATGCTCCTTTTCATGTTCTAGTATGTCATCTCCTTCTTCTCGAATATGTTTGTTATCTTACTTTCATTACTTCAATTATAATTAGTATAATTATGTCATTCAAGTATCAACTTGATTATTAGCTATTGTAATTGAGTAGGACCAGTTTGGCAATAGATTTCACGGGTAATACTTGGGAGAAAATTTAGCAAATAGTGTTTGTCCATACAATTTGTCATTATTTGGCAAATATCCAAAATTTCTAAATACTAGTTTTTTCTAGTATTTGGGATCTTTTAAATTTTTGCACCAAACTTTTATTTTTTACAAAAACACCCTCTATAGTAGTTGTTTGTGTTGTATTACATAATGTTTTACGTGAACACCAAAGTAGTGATGAAAATATTTAGTGAATATGAAAGTGATGATATAGTTGTTGGTGAAAATGATGAACAATCGGCTCAAGGTAACTAAGTCATGTGTTTTGTTTACTTCACGATGTATGAAATTATGCTTGTTGCACTTACTCCAAACTGCCACATTGTTCCAGTGTCATGGGCACTACTTGTTATTTGTTGCAACGAAGATTCAATTGACTTGTAATACAAATTTATGGTTAGTTTTGATAGTTTTTAAAACATATGGGTATAAATCATATTTTTCTAAAAAAGTGAAATATGTTTCCCAAATACTATGGCCAACACATGTGAAATTTCACCCAAATTTTTACCTAATAATATTTGGAAATCTATGGCCAAACGCTAGCATATGTTTGCAAAAAAATTGCACGACCAAACACGTCCGGTTGTCATACATTGGTCCAATTGTTTGAGCAATATTTTTATTTTACCCATGATTTTAAATTGGTCTAGAATCTCCTTACCTGCATTAATTTTGGACTATCTCTTGTGAGATGACTCTTTTTCTATAGAACAGACCCAAGAATTGTAAATGCAAGGGGCACCATTATCTTAATTAATATAGACATGTTGATTTTCTTTCCCTTCAAGTTTTATTGACGTGATCAATTACTGTGGAGCTGTCTGATTTTTTGTTATTCTTTTATAAAAAGAATCAACCAAAAAAATCAGGTGAACTCAGTAAATATCTACATGTGCATCCCAAATCAACTACTAGAACCACTTTAGCTTTGTTTCTAGGGATGTCAAATATAGATATATAGTTTCGAGGTTATCGAATGTTTGTGACTCTCCAACTCTAAAGTCAAAATTTTCATTAAAGAAATCAAAATATGAAGAAGTGAATACACAAAAAGCCAAAGAAATCTAACATCTACCATCAATGTAATTTTTCTTTGAAGGAGATTCAGATGAACCCCTTGCTTTCACCTATACTCTACCGTATGCTCTTAAGGTCAATGTTATATACAACATAGTCCGATTGTAAGTTGTGATCATGAAAAACATTAATTAAGAGATAATGGTGAATTATAATTATTTATTCTTAACAAGCAGAGTTAAATGTGACAATATAACAATCTTTTCATGTTAATTTCCCTATTCAATGATAAACATATTTTACTTCCACGTTCAAAAGAGAACGTGATTATCACTTCCATCTCTTAATTTTCTGAAACCTAGCTATGTTCATGAAAAACTAGAAAATGCACCAAGCTAGAAATAAGTTTAAAATGTAACAAATAACCATCAATTGAGTAATATTAAACCAAAAATATTGAATTGAAACGAACTAAACCAAATTAAGAACTGGGCTGTTGATTTTCTTCCATTTAAAGGGCCTGCGTGCTATGGCCCAGTTTCTATTCCATCCTGCCCGAGCCCGGCCCATTTAGAGCCCTATATTTAAAAAGATAGCAATTCACTGGACTTTTCATCATCGGCATACAAACCCTAAATCGAGGGTTTTCTCTTACAGGTACCTTTCTCAGCTACCTCTTTCTCATTCACATTGATGCATCATTTCTAGGTTCCATTTGTGTATACGATTGTAAGATTTTGTTTCCTTTGGTTGTTGTGAAGACGTGAAAATGATGATTTGTTTCTTTAGCTGCCGTGATATATCTGAAAGTATTTTTTTTTGATTGACAGTTGAGTTTGACAGAGAAGGAGAGCTTTTTGAGCCATGAGGTATCAAGCTCCAAATTTCTGTTTTTTTTCTTTTCAATATTCTAGTTATTTCACTCTCTGTTATATCTTCTATGTTTTGCTTTGATAATCAATTTTCGTCATTGATTTGCTGATTATAAATAGTTGATTTACTTTTCTATGCAATTTTTCTTCATATTTATGTTTTAAATAGGGCAGGAATACTACGCATCTGAAGCCTTCATACTGTTAGAATATTGGTTGTAACAAGCTTGTGTTATTTGGCATTATTTTGATTTCCTTTGACGATTAATCTCGGAAAATGATATTATATGTGGTTAATTAGTTACTTTTTTGATTATTTCCTTAGTTAAGTGAAAGAATCCCTGATTATAAATCCTATCTTTCAAATAGCTTTGTCTTTTATGTGAAAACCACAAGTATTATGATTATGGAGTTCGTGTTAATCTAAATGCTTGACAAATGCTCCTTCCGTGTTCAGCATTGAAATAACAGTTTTGATTGATTTTTCATTTTCATTGTATTCTTTACTATAGGACATTTTTTTTTAGTTTAGTTATATTTTGTCTCAATTATTAAACAACCCCTTCTGATGTCCATATAAAGGTATTGCTGATTACCTGTAGTTAATTAGTTTGATTTTGATTCTTTTACAGTAAGCTTCAGAGTGAGGCTCTCAGAGAAGCCATCTCTGTGATTAAGAATGATTCAGCAGAGAAGAAAAGGAAGTTCAGTGAGACCATTGAGCTCCAGATTGGACTGAAGAACTATGATCCCCAAAAGGACAAGCGTTTCAGTGGATCTGTTAAGTTACCACACATTCCTCGCCCTAAGATGAAGATCTGTATGCTTGGAGATGCTCAGCATGTTGGGGAGGTAATCCTAATGAATATGTTTACTAATGCCATTAACTGAGCTGAGTATGTCAAGAACTATTCTATTGCTGAAAGGCTTTTACTGATATAATGTCACTTGCTTGTAAGATTTAGCTTAATAATGAGATGATTAATTTCTCATTAAACAAGCCTGGAACATCAGAAATCTTCTTCTTAGCCCACCAGACATGACACTTTAATGTGAATTTAGTCTTTGTTATTGCTGTTGTCTTGGAAATTTTGTGGCTGTTAAGTTCAGATTGGCCAAAAACTACATCTGTTTGTACCATTCCCGAGTCTTCAGTTTCTTTGTTTAGAAAGATGATTAAAACTTTGTGCTCTATGTTTGCAGGCAGAGAAGATTGGTTTGGAGTACATGGATGTTGAAGGCTTGAAGAAGCTCAACAAGAACAAGAAACTGGTCAAGAAGCTTGCAAAGAAATACCATGCTTTCTTGGCTTCAGAATCTGTCATCAAGCAGATTCCTCGTTTGTTGGGGCCTGGTCTGAACAAGGCAGGCAAGTTCATAGATTATCTTAATTCTTTATATGCTGTTTGTTTAGGTTTGCTGCTTTTCTTCATCCAGTAGAATGTTGCATTTGTCACTTTCTTTTAGTAGCAATCATGTGCTCGTGGTAGTTTAGTCCAGCTTGTATGTTCACCTTCAAATTCATGTCTGAGTTGCTTTTTCCATTTGTAAATGCAGGTAAGTTTCCCACCCTTGTTTCCCACCAAGAGTCTCTTGAATCCAAGGTTAATGAGACCAAGGCCACAATCAAGTTTCAATTGAAAAAGGTGCTTTGCATGGGTGTTGCTGTTGGAAACATGGATATGGAGGAGAAGCAGATCTTCCAGAATGTGCAAATGAGTGTCAACTTTCTTGTTTCATTGCTGAAGAAGAATTGGCAAAATGTGAGTACATCTCGGAGTCCTAGTTAAACCAACTCTATTCAACTTTTTCAATAGTTTCGTGGACTGAATCCTTTGCATTCTAGTTCTAATTTCCGCAATTTTTTTGTCAATGCAGGTTAGGTGCTTGTACTTGAAGAGCACCATGGGAAAAACACAACGTATCTTTTAAGAAGATTTTCTGTTTCTGTTGGAAATTTCAGGCTTTCTGGTTGTGAGCTATTGACACTCTTGAAAATTTTGGGTAGTTGGGATTTTTGTTATCTTGTTTTGAATATCTATAAAACTTTTAGGGGTATGTTTGCTTTCAACTTTTCTTCGTTAATGATGTTATCATTGATCCCAGTAGCATCCAAGATGCCAATTGCGGTGCATTACTTTATTCTGTCGTTTTGACAACGAAACATCCAACACTATGATAACAATCTCACGGTACATCATAGAAAGTATTTTTTATTTTCTCGAAAAGACGCTTGAAAAAAAGATTTTGCTCAAGCAGCTTACATTGAAAAGGGGAACTAAATTCTGCAGGTTTTTTTTTTAATTGCCTCTTCAAAATTAACCTTCGTGCTTAGCCTATATTGAAATTGGTGGAGTCCCCTTTAGACGAAGTCAACTTATTATTAAACCAAAGAAATGTGAAAAAAATGATATAATATTTCAAGGAATCGAACTGCAATAGTCATGAAGCATCACAACTCTAAGAGCTATCAGAAATTAAAGTTAAGTTTAAGATCGATGAAGCTTGTGTTGTCGTTCGAGTCCTTAAGAGTGTTTCATTCTCTAAGTTGACATCTAGGTTATCAACGGAGTAATAATTAATTGAGGTGCACAGCTAAGTCGAACCAAATGGACTTTTTTTAGTCTTACTTAGGTCCAATGAGCCTTTCTGGATTTGGTGGAGAATGGAATCAAAAGAATTAGGTACTTTGAGAAGAGTACAAAACGAGTAGCAAGGAGAAATAGGCCCATTGTAATTCGAATACGGGAAAGAGAAACCCATGGGCTGTATCTTAACTCGGCAAAATCCCCAAAACATAACTCTCTCTCTCTCTATATATTTGTTGAAGGTGACATTTTGAGAGTGCCAACACATTGCTTTGCTTGCTCTTCTTGTGCTTCTCTGCTCCACCTCGATTACTCCGCCTTCCTTCTCCAACAGTAAGAATTCTTCCTTCTTTATAAAAAAAAAGAATTGAACTTTTTGGTTAGGATTCTGGACTTGTGTGTTTCATGTGAATATTTCGTGTTATGCTTTGTAGATGAGTTCTGAATATTGGGTTTGTCTTGTTTTGGTGTTGGCTGTTGAAATTGTCAATTTTCCCTTTTCATTTCTTGGTGAAATTAATGGTGTAGGATTAAAGGTTGGATCTTTAGTGTTAGCTGAATTTTTTGGGTGCTTGGAACTTTTCGTTATTCTTTAATTCTAAATTCAATTTGATGCCTTTCTTCTTGTTTACCCGGATGACATGCAGATGGAAGATAGCTCTTTCGCTTTCTGGTTTTAGTAGTATTTTTTGCTGTAATTTTTTTTAGAAGTGTGTAGTAGGTCACTCCAAACATTTTTTTTTTATGCACAGGGCATACATTATTGAATGTTCAATTGATTACAACCATTTTGTTAGACAAATCAGAAATGTAAACCCTGCCAATAACTTAGTTTTACCTGATATGCAACATTAATCAGTGAAGATAAAAATTCAAGTTTCATTTGGATTCAATAGTTGAATACTTCGATTTATACACCGTTGTTTTGCAGAGGTATTCTTTGAACACTAGGTGTTATGAGTAGTTAAACAGTTCCTTTTTTTTAATCAGGTAAACATGTCTACTATCGGACTTCCTACGACCTGTATGGTAAAAACTGCTCCTCAGACCCTAAGAAAGAGCGTCTTCATCAAGAGCCCAGCGTCTCTGGGTTCTGTAAGGAGCATTTCTAAGGGCTTTGGATTGAAAGCTAACTCTGGCTTTAGAGCATCAGCAGTTTACAAGGTCAAGTTGGTTTGTCCAGAGGATGTTGAGCATGAATTCGAGGCATCTTCAGATACTTACATACTCGATGCAGCTGAAAATGCTGGAGTCGAACTCCCTTATTCTTGCAGGGCAGGTGCATGCTCAACATGTGCTGGGAAGATTGTATCAGGATCTGTTGATCAATCCGATGGATCTTTTCTGGATGATAATCAAATGGAGGAGGGCTATGTGCTCACATGTGTTTCTTACCCAACCTCAGATTGTGTGATTCATACTCACAAGGAATCTGATCTTTACTAGTTATTTATATCTCAAATTATGTGTATGTTCTTGTTTAAGTTGAAGCAGTTGGAAAATTGTTCTGTTCTTGAGAATGGTGGTCAGGTGTAGAGTTCAATCAGGAACCTATTGTGTTTGAATGATGTTCGTGTAATGAATGGTTATTATGTTTCACTTTGTAAAAATGTTATCCGCACCTGGTGTTTATATCAAACTATACTAATTTATCATAGTTTAAATCATAAAATAAGATGAAGATGTTTATTGATTAAGAGATGCTCTCTGTTTCAATCTAAGGATCCATTTGATCATGAATAATATCTACCAACAATAATAATATTTTTATAGAGAACAACTAGAGAGACATGTGTCGTAAATGAGATAGCTTTGCGTAAACAAATTAAATAATATTTATGTTTGTGAGATTAATGGTTACGTATGAAATAAATGGTTGGTAGATATAATGATTTTTTTTTTAATAAAATATAAACTTGTGAGTCAATTTTTGAAAAATGTGAAATTATGATATGAAGTTCTCGAATCGAATCTAGCTTTTTGAAGAATTTGATATTTTGATGTTATATGATATTAAATGTACCTCAATATAAATGAAGTGATATGATCAGAATAGAAGTGTTAAAATATTCAAGCATTGTAGCAAATCAAACATGAAGAAAACAAAGAGACACGAAACATACTTTAAACTGAAGAGAAAACTGTAGGTATTATTTTTGAGACACAAAAGAGTAATTGTTGGTGCTGATCTGAAATCAAGTACTCTTGTATTTGCTTAGACGCACTTTCCTTTCCATATGATATCTTTTAAGATCTCTAGTACGTGTCCGGCGAATAAAATTGGTAACACAGGGTATTGGTATCCACCTTGATCCTGCAACTTGTGTAAGCTTGGAAAAAATAAAAAATCCATGAACTCCGAATAGTGCAGCAAAT
Source organism: Solanum stenotomum (assembly GCF_019186545.1). Taxonomy (NCBI): domain Eukaryota; kingdom Viridiplantae; phylum Streptophyta; class Magnoliopsida; order Solanales; family Solanaceae; genus Solanum; species Solanum stenotomum. Next base: position 4,507,429 of record NC_064289.1, read on the forward strand.
GAACATGCAGCCGCGATAATCCACTGGTCGTTGTCATTTGGTGATATGAGCATAACAGACATTGAATAGGTGACCATGAGAAACAGAAGTGACCATAGCAACAATGCAGTGGTTTCAACATGGAAGGGCAGCAGCGTAAAAGTGAGAGCGATAGCAAGAGCAAAAGTAATCGAATTCATTATTAAAAATGGGTAAAAAAGACCTTTTTTTGGGCCCCTTCTGATTGGAAATGAATGTCTCTGGATTGAGGAATTGGTTGTGTTGGCAGGCATAACCAGAGACGTATTATTGTTATTAGTGTCGTCGTCTTTCCTTTCCCAACCGCCACCTGGAGGACTGAGAACAGCTTGAAAACTAGCTGTTACAAGTAGAATAGTAACTACCAGGTATGCATTTCGCACATCCTCTGTTAATCCTTTACGCGAATCCACAATTACTGCTGCTTGTGATCGGATTACGTTGGCGAGGTCAATGAAACGTGGAATTTCTTGAAGAAGATCCGCCATTTTAAAGTTCTTAGGAAGGTCTGATGTCTTCATGGCACCAACTTTATGCAATATTTTCTGAATATTCACATATTCTTGGTTCGAATCAACACTGAAAGCTGAATGATTCTGTGAATATGTTATTCGCTCCTCAACAATAGCAAGAGCTGTCATATCATACCGATTCCTAATATTAAGACGCACTAGTTCCTTTGCTAAAATCTTTACAACCTGCAGATAATTATCATAAAACCAGTATGGTATTAATAAACTCAAATCATCTAGTAAGCAAAAATGAATATTAATGTCATAAAATATACTATATACTGATCGATGACTTGAAGAAACATACCTCAACTTGACCTGTTTCTGCAGCAATGTGCAACACTGTGGATCCCTCGTTATCTTTCCAGTCCAATATTTTTTTGTTGCCAGTCCGGTAGAGCCAACCCATTAGAACTTTAAAAGCCGGAAACTTGTTTCTTGACACAGCGAGATGCACAGCTGTTTCTCCTCGAATGGTCACTTCCTTGATGGCGGTGGGGCAAGCTAGGAGAAACTCGCTGAGAAGATCCACATTGTCAGTTTGAGCAGCTACATAATGCAGCGGCGTTATCCTCTCCCTGCTTCTGACTTGAATGAGTTTAGGATCATATCTTATGAGCAGCTTCACAGTGTCTTCCTGTTCATTACTCAGTGCTAGATGCAGAGGGCTATATCCCCTGGGGTCCAGCTTCCTTCCGAAAGAAGGCATTAAGCTCAGCATTTCAATGGCAAAATCAGTCTGCCCAAAAGATGCAGCTGTGTGCAAAGGGGTTTCTACAAATTCTAACGCATCAATCTGTTTAAGAATTGATGGGTTATCTTCAATGATTTTGTAGAAGGCATCAATATCCCCAGTTTGAGCTGCTCGCTTCATCTCCTCACCCATTTCTCAACAACCTATCAAACAAGTCGTACTCAATAAAATTAGTGGCCTAAATTCAATTTTATTTTTTTCCTAATTTAAAAGAAATAAAATAATTAAACTATAAATCTATTATAGCTAGGAGACCTCATCCTTTTAACTATAGGTCAAAAATCTCACTTTCCTCCTTAAAGCTCTTGCTTTAGTGGCTTGACCCTCTACCCAGCCCTGGTCACTCCATTTATTTTACAAAAATAAAAAATAAAAATAGGAAGCAGTATGGAAAGTGAATATGTGTGTAAATTGTAATCGAGAGAGTAAGACAAAGAGAGACCTTTTTAAATGATAATGGATCTTCCCTCTTCACTCTTCAGTGGTTTGTGATTAAACAACTGGCTGAATAAATCTATTAAAAAACTAATTGGGAGACTTGTGTCAGGGGGAAAAGTATCAACAATACTAGTACTGCTGTCTTCAAATGTTTATTTTATATTCTATAAGCAAGAACAAAATACTAGTAATATATTTCATAATTTAGATAAACGTTATAGGGAATATGGTACAGGCGTAGGGAAAAGACCGTAACAGAGAGAAGAATAAAGGAGGAAAAAAAAAGCAGCAAGAGATGTTGTTACTCCAAGAATTTGGTGTTCGGTTACACGAGGACCAGAGAGAGTAATTTCTTTATAAAATATACGTTAACACATTAAAAGAAATAGATATTTCTAAAAATAAATTCACGGTGTAATTTTCTTGACCACTATTAGTAAAGAGAAGTTAATCTGAAATATGATACTAGACCGTTCTAATTTATTTGTCTTACTTTTATTTTAATTCATTTTTTCAATAAATTTTTGATTCTACCTTTCTACGTGACATGTTTAAAATCGTAAGATTAAAAAATCGGGGTTGAATTGGTTTATTTTAAGCAGGAAAAGGATTAAAAAAAGGTCCTTGAATTGTGCAAAGTTGAACCAAAAAAATGCACTTAGTTAATAGTTTGGTCTAAAAATACTCTTGAACTATTGATGGCACTGACATTTTAGACCAAACTATAAAATGAGAGCATTTTAATCATTTTTAACCCTTTCGTATTTTAAGTGAGTAAAATAACTTTTAAACATTTTTTTAGTGTTTAGGTAAATTGAAAAAAATGCTTCTAAGCTATAAGCACTTGATTTCTACAAATTTTTAATTTAAAATCACATTCAAAAATCTTTTTTAGTGTCGGAATCAAAATCAATCAAACAAATTGAAGCGAGATAATGTTATTTTATTCATAATTCAATGGAATGGATAATTGTCTACATCTGGAAATCACGTCAAAAATACTTTATTCCAAATCAAGCATATTGATTTATTAATGCAAAAATTACAAAAGGCCACTTAGCCTTTTAAAAAGCCTGTTTGTCTGTCTTCGCATAACAAACTGATTTTTTTCTGGTGCAGTTCCTTAACCAACAATAAAGAAATGACAATTGCTTTTGTCTTGCCTAAATTGACAAGTAAAATGATTCCACATGTGATATTAATGTACTCCTTTGTTTCAATAATTTTACAGTTTTAAATATACAATGGAGACCACCAAAATTTATTTCATTTCTAAATTGAGAGGTACTCCTGTAAAACAGGAACTATTAATAAACATCACATTTCTCTTGACTTTATCAACAATCCCATTCTCATCCTGTGTTGTGTATGTATATCTCCAACTCAGCTCCAACGTAACTCACTTATCATCGAAATAATTGGGACGGTTTTAAAAAGTCTAATTTTAGTAAGATAATTAAAGATTTAAATTGGATATAAATTAAATAAACCAAGTCATTGACACCTTATCTTCCCTTCCTCACCACAAGAATCGCCTATATTTCACTATTAGAAAAACCAACCTGAAGTTAACTCTTTTTGTTGCTTCTCAGTTATTAGCCCAATTAACAACAACTCTGTCTAAGAGTTGATAATAATAATAATATGGTTACCTGTGGAGGCCTAAAACACTTCTTTGACAAACCATTCCCAGAAAATTCAACAATTCTTGATTCCACTTCTTCATGGAATCAGATTAAATCCATGAAACCTAATAAAGATTCATCCTTCACGGAGATTTTTGATGAATTACATTCTGTTTCATCGTTTTCTTCTAATAATCTCCCTCCATTGTCTACCACCTCCTCGTCATCATCATCATCATGTTCTTCTTATAATAATTCGTCATTTTCTTTCGAAGCAATTCACCAATCTGGGATTGAAGAGAAAAACAGAGACCCTATTTATCCACCAAGCAGCCAGAAGAAACATTACAAGCATAGTGATAGCTTTTCTTCAAGAAATTCAGATTGTCTTTCAATATGTACAGAAAGCCTTGGATTTGAAAGCTGTGATGACGTTGAAGATATTATGAATGCATTGAGTATTGGGAATGATCAAGAACACGAAGAAATTAGATCAACGAACATTCATAATCAGGGGATTATAAGTCATGAATATACGAAAATTAGATCAAGAACAAATAAAGGGGCATTATTGCCTCCTCCAATTTCTTGCATTGGTAGAAATGGAAAGCCCTGTGTTTGTTTTGAATCTTTTAGAGAAAATGGTAGGTTTATTCTCAAGGAGGTGAAAATTCCTGAATGGGAATTCTTGCATGCATGTAGAGAAGATGGACGATTGAAGCTACATATTGTTCAGTCAGATGACGAATTTTTCGATGAAGATGAAGAATATGATGATGATGATTCAGAGGACGTTGAAGAAGATGAATCAAGTGAAGATTTAACAAATGATGATGATGATAAAAGAGAGGTTGTTGAATCTTGCTGAAAACAATCTAGAAATTAAAGAACAGATATCATAAAAGCAAAGGCGAAATCAATATTTAAAAACATACTAGTTCAGGTTTCTAGTCCTTCTGAGTTACTTAGTTACATATTTAATGAATATTTTAAGATAAATACAGTGTTTGGACCAAAGCATTTGGACGAACCTGAAACCGAAGCTCTAGCTCCGCTCCTGCACAAAGACAAAGGGGTGTTTGATTTTTTAATTTCTTTTTCGTTTCCTCGTAAAAAAAGTTTAAAGCTACTCTTTTTCTCTCTTTTTCAAGTATGAAAATAAAGAGAAATCGGAAATGTAATTCTGAATTCCAGATTTAGATGATCATGTAAAGGTAGTAGCAAGAGAGTAGTAATGTTCATGAGGTAAATGTACCACATTTCTTTTACATTTCCCAGCAATAAGATGAAATGAGGAATACTCGATTTCATACTCAAATAAAATTTGTATTCATCTGTAGCTTAGTATTTGCAATTATACCTTCACTTTTTTATATCCTATATTCGATTAGGATCATCAATTCCAACTTACATCAGAAAATTTCACGTTAAAATAAAATATCTTCTATCAATGTGATAATATAACGTCTTTGTAATTTTATACTTCGCATTAATGATGTCTAAATATGAGCGATTTTAGAAATTTTATTAAGGGCTCACATGAATTCAATAACTTTTGTTCATATTTTGTGAGTATAGTAAGAGATATATTCAATATTTGTAGAAGTCAATGCAGCTAAAGACGAAATAAAATCTATATTATAATTTATATGCATGGAATTTCATTATTTTGGGTAGAACTTTTTATTTGATTGAAAAGAATGGAGTTTTAGTCAAGTTATTTTTTATCTTTTTGACCAAAAAAAGTATACTATATATTACATCTAAAACAGAGATTCAAAAAATAACAAAAAAATATGGTAAAATCGATATGATATATTATATATTAAGAAAGGTAAGAAGAAATATCCCACCTAAAAGCTAAGTTGTCTAATTTTACTGGTTCAATTTAGGAATTCAAAAAATGATTTATTAATTTGTATTTAATTTTATTTTTGTTATTAAATATTATTAATTTTTAATATTTAAATAACTTCTATTTTTTTAAATTATAGTAAATCATCCTTCTAATTTTTAAATATTTCTAAAAGGATATAGAAAGTCAAAGATGGAGCAATATGATAATACATATTTTATATTATATACTCTAGTATTTATGAATCATATTAATGTTAGATTAGGAGTAATAAAGAGGGAATATATACTATACTTTTACTATTATTAAGAATATTTCAGGATGCATGTAAATGGTCACGTAATTAGTGCGAAGGAGTTTTTTTCGACAACACAAAAAGCAGCTCCACTACTTCCGTAGCCGTGTTTCCCTTTAACCCTATTTCGCCTCCGCAATTTCCCCATGGATTCAGGCGGCGGCGGACCCAATAATTCCCGGTACCAGCGAAAATTGCCGTCGTCCGATCGTCTCCTCGGCATTTTCTCCACCGCTCACTCACAATCCCAACCCTCTATATCCACCTATGCTTCGACTTCCGCCGCCGAAGTTGAGCTCAGCGAGCACGACATTTTTGACGCATCCTCCGATGCAATTCATCACTCCACTCCTTCAACTTCAACAAGCCCGAACGCTAATTATCATCGGTCCCCTAACCATCTCTCCCACCACAAACATTTCGGTATCCTAGCCGCGTTGCCGGAGTCTGAGTCCCACGCGCAGGCTTTGCTCTCCGTTTCTTCATCCTCCTCGTCTTCCTCCACGTCGTCGGCTCGTTTGATTCCTACAATTCCTAAACGGCCGCCAGTGGATCGGGTTAAATATCTCCAGTCCGCACCGGTGAATGTTCCTGTAATGTCAGCAGCAGCGCGCCGAAGAGGCAGGCATTTCGACGATGTTGATGATGATGTGGACGGTGGTAAGATGTTACCACCGCATGAAATTGTTGCGTCGAGAAAAACACCAATTTTGGCCTCCTCTGTGGTTGAGGGAGCTGGGAGGAAGTTGAAAGGGAGGGATTTGAGGCAAGTCCGAGATGCTATTTTGCAGAAGACAGGTTTTCTTACCTGACTTTTCTAGTAAATTTGAGATAATTGTTAGGTTTCTTCTTGAATTTGTATCAGTATCAGGGCTGACTGATAAGCTATGATTAGAAAGTATCCGCAGTAATAAGTTACATTGTCATCTTTCATCACCAACTTGGCCTGTTGTCAATTAAATGAGCATGCCTTATGGAGAGACACATTATTTAATTATCATCCCGGTCATTGGCATTAGCAATACCGGTAGCAAATCCAAGAAGATTGTCTTTGTCAGCTGGAAGTGAAAGCTTTCCAATTGCAATTTCCAGGCTTATAGGTCTAAATTAGGAGGGTGCTTGGTGCCTGTCCTCTAATATGTAAGGGCCCAAAGTTAAGATGGGGCTAATCAAAGCAAATTATATTAGATAGATTGAATAGGAAAGAAAAGAAAAGCAGGGATGGCATTTGCAGTCAGCAGCCTCTGTTTCTCCTTCTAACTAAAAGCAAAGTGCCAGCATTAAATAAAAAGTTCTTCTTGTTTGAGCTATTGTGAGCGCGAAAAGCCTGTTGGCTGTTTCTGTCGCATAAAAAGGCTGTTACCTAATATGTTTTTTCTCTTTGGTAGCTATCACTTTAAGGTGTGTGCATGGGCACATCTAGGTAGAAGCAAGGAGGTTCTTTTATTCGAAAAAAGCTCAGCTCTGTGTTAAACGGGTTCAATTCCTGCTAACCACAGTTTCTAATCTTTTTAGCTTTAGGCGTTTTTTTAAATATTCTTTACACCCCTCCGGCAAAAATCTTTCCTTCACCGCTGGGTGTGTGCATATTTCTCAAATGCTCTACAGTTAAAAGTGCTGGTCTCATTAATAATCTTAAAATCACCTTATTTGGTGAACCCTGTTGAGTGGAACTTGTAATATTGGAAGGCCTATGAATGTGACAAGGAGAATGAACAGTATTATAGCTGAGGCATTGTTTCTACTTTCTACACTAGAAATCAACAGGGGAGAGAGTGGAGAGACTGTATCTAAGTGTGCTTTGTTTCTTGGTATTTGCACTCGAGTCGTTACTAAATTTTGGTTGAAATGGAGAGGAAGTTCCTTTGACATATCAAGATTTGTAGGAGAAAAAATAATCACTGGTATAGTTCTTCTCTCTTCCACTGTATAGACATCCTCTGGGTACTATAATTTCTGATTTGCACTATTACTAGCAGTCCATTGCCAGAAATATACCAGATCTTCAACATCTGCTTTCTGTGAAGTGCTATTGTCCCTCCAACTTCCTCCTATATTCCCCATCTTATTCCATCTCAAACTTTTGTAATGGCAAGTATTCTTGTGCTGTGCTTCTCACGCTATGATTCTACTGGTCAAATTCAAATTTAGCAACTACTTGTCAAATCCAATGTGGTGGAGAAATTTATGTTGGATACGTAAAAGGTTAGATTTTCGGAAGATGCAATATGTACTTGTTGTAGAATCACCTTTGGTTGGTTAGTCAAGGCGGTGTGCTTCAACAAATATTTCGGATATATTAAAAAGAAAAGCAGCACATCAAATTTGTTACAAATATAATAGTCCATGTAGCAATGTCCAGCATTATTATATATTAGTCCATGTACATGACTGCGTAGTCTAGTCTAATAAAAGTTTCTGGACAAGGGTGACAATTTTGATATTTGAAGAGATAAGAACTCCATAGTAACCATATTAGAAGACAAAGTCTGTGGGTTTAGTAGTGAAAAAGCTCAGGATAAGTGTAAGATCTTGGGGATAGAGAAACTAGGGAGCTCAACAAACTTGCTTCTCTTTAGTCCTAACTATGTGACGTAAACTTGCTACTCCATCAGTCCTAACTATATAATATAACCTTGCTCCTCCTTCAATCCTAACTATGTGACGTACTTCAGCATTGGAGTCTCCGATCAGTTTTTGGTTCTTCATGAAAATGATTCAGTTATCTTTGCATATGGAGAATATATCTAATTTGAAAGATGTTAAAAGCAGTATATTGAAAGGCGAGTATAAGGTGCTCCTTGGGGCGTGCTGATGAAAGGTGCATTAACTTGCCTCAAGGTGTGTGTGTGAAGGGCGCACACTTTGGGGTTGGTTGAACGCCTGGATTTCCTGCATTCCTGGCAGCATGTTATGCCCCCAACGGTGAAGGGAAATTATGTAAGCCTTCAATTTTCAAAACCTCTCTTTGTGGTTTGTTTACCCGGTATGCTTCTACGTTTATCTGATAAAGTTAAGAAGCTCACTGTAATTACCTTTCAAATTCACTCTTCAATGACCCTCTTCCCTCCCTTCCCCAAAAGAAAAAAGAAAGAGAACATCTTGAGTGGGTTGAGCTATTTCCCCCCCGTCTTCTCGATCCATTGGAGGAAAGACCAGCCTAAAGTCGAAGATTCTCGCGAAATTGTTATCAAATTTTTGTAGGTCATTTTTTCTTTGTGAACTTTAAAAGTATTTCTAGGTGCATAAATAAAGCTGGGTCATAAATGATTTATCAGTTCGCATTCCTTGATTAATGCGATTTTAGTGTTTTTTTTTTTAAAAAAAAAAATGCTTTAGAGGGTGTAAGAACTAGTTTGACTGCTCTAAACGTTGGACATGAGTTAGTAGGAAATGGAATATAATTGAAAAAAGAAATGACCATAAAGTTAGCTAGTTTGATGTTAGGGTATTATAGTTTTGGGTTGTCAGCATGTGGCTAAAGGTATTTTTACGTTTTCTGACCCTGAATGTCTTGTAAAATGCCTACCCCCCCGCCTTGTGTAAAATACGTTGCCTCGCACAGCTACCTTGTAAAATTAATCTTCTTACAAAGGTATTCATGAGGTGAGATGAGAGGCAGTTCAAAATTCAGATAAACGTCCTTGTATAGAAATAAGAGTAAATGGTATTTTAAATATGGTTCTTCAAGGTTTCATTGTACGTATCTGCGGAGGTGAAATAAAAGTTAGTAATTCTTACTCTCCTCCTACATTAATTCAAGGTGTCAGATCAACCACCCTTCTGGTTGGGAGTTTCGATACCTGCAGCTATCATCAACCACATGTTTCAATCTTATCCAAAAACGAACGTATCTACTAGTTTCAGCTACACAATCCAACAACACACACACAAGTTTTTCCCTATGTTGGAACAAAAGTGTCTAGTAGGAACACTGTATCATGTGTTCAATTTATTGAAAAATTTAATAGATTGTCGATATACTAAATCTTTGGTTAATCCATATTTGCAGCATGTAGTCTTGTTAATGGGGGCAAGGTGATCTTTACATTCTTCACTCTCAGATTCAAAAGTGAATTTCCACAATATAAAGCAGGTGTATATCCATGAGCCTCTAGCTTGTGGTCCTTCACAATAAAAATTTCTCATCCATTTTGGGCATCTTCTCTTTATTTTCCAACTTCTTTTTTTCCTGGTAATATATGTTAGATTTGGGAAATCTAAGTGGTACTTTTGGTTGGAAATATCCGAACCGATATCGGACTCGAAAAGCGCCGCGAACTGTCCTTCAAATCGCCGTTAATAATTTGATTAAGCTGCTAAAGTAGGGAGTCCTTTTTCATATTATTTTGTCCCAACATGACATGTGTTAGAATTAAAAAATTATCGAAAAAAGAAAAGAAATAGATAGACGTTCTCTTTTAAACGACTAATTAAGTTTCTGTAGCATGAAATAATTAACATGATTTATATTGTTCAACACTAGCAACGTAACAAAATGTCTTTTAGTCTAAGGGCCCGTTTGGCCATGTGATATGGAATCATGATATGGTATCATGATATGGAATCATGAGATGAAATTGAAGTTTTGTTTGGACATGCGATATGCAATTTTTGTGTTGTATATTTTCTCATAAACACAAAATCCCGTAAGTTGTAAAACTATTAAAATAACTTCAATTGTTTATTCAATCTTATCAAATAATTTTTTTTTATAAAATCGCATGATAAATTATTACAAAGCTATTTGTTTTCCACTTAAGTAATCGTTTCATCTAACTTTAATTTAATAATAAAAAAAAATTGAACATAAATTATAGTGTACTATAATATAGTCCTCCCACATTGTACAAACAATTTTCTCACGTTGAACTTGCATTTCTCGATCATGTGACCAAGAAGACAAACCAACATTGTTACTTTGAGTCATTTGTTGGTCAATAATAAATTTTATGTCGGTGAGAATAATAAATTTTAAAAAGTAATTATGTGATTATAAATTTTATTTACATATGAAATAAATGGTTAGTAGATATAAATGTGGGGTTGTTTTAATAAAATATAAACTTGTGAATCAAATTTTGTATTTAAATATCTCAAATCATGATATGAAATACTCATATAATTCCATATCATGATTTTTGGAGAATATGGACTCACATCTCATGATATGGAATTATGAGATGAACTCAACGTAAAATCGCCTATTCAATCGCTGATTTCATCTCACAATACCATATCATGATATAATATTGCATGGCCAAACGCCTACGGAAAAAAACACAGAGGGTTGGTGCGCAATTGATCATCACAACTCAAATTTGGTCACATCATCTTTAAATTATGTTACACTGACTCTTGAACGAATTGTGAAAACACTCATCCTCTTTAAATTTTGTGAAAAAGTTGGTGACATATTATATATTTTATTATATATAAGAAGCTGTAAGTCAGCAAACTCTAAAGAGAATTTAAGAGCCTGCATTTGTTAATTCAGTGTTTCCAACTACCATAACAGGCCTTGTGGACCCTTTCATTTATTGTTTTTCATGAACTACTTGCTCCTTTATTTATACTACAATGCTTTTTTGCAACATCCACCACTTAGAATTATTTTCACTACACTCTATACTTTATGCTATAGCTGCCTAACACAAGCTTAATCAAATGGCATCATATCAGCTGGGATTTGCACTCTTCATCACTTTTGTTCTTGCCACACTTCAGTTTTCTTCTTGCTATGTCTTGAAGGGTTCTGTTACTTGCCAAGACTGCAGTCAACGTATCGATCTCTCAGGTAAATTTTCTTTTTTGATCAATACTTTTCTTTTTTTCCGTAGAAAAGTAGTTAGATGACATATGTTAAACGTTGAATAATTGTATATATGTTAATATTTCGTAGTGTTAGATTTTGGAAACAACGTTTAAGTGTTGAGTGAAACAAGTGATGCATGGTAGGAGTTGCTATACTATTTGTTTAAAAAATGTTTTCTATATGTAAGTGACAAAAGTCATATTCCTCACTTTAATGTAAGTAATATAACACCAAAAAGTAATTTTATATTACATATATTTTTTTTTTTATGTTTTTCATCATACCAAACATTAATGTGAGAGGCTTAAAGGATATTGCATGCTATCATATAATTTTAGGAAAATTGAAACTAAGCTCTCCCTGTCCATAAATTTGAAAATATTGTTTGTTCATGAAATTTGGTCAGTTTTTGAAAATATGTCTTCAAGAAAATAGTTCCAAAAACTGGTATGTTGGGTGAAATTTCACCTTCACTCACAAATTTTCAAATTTTTTCCAAATAAAAAGTGCATGTCCAAACACACTTGAAAAACTATTTTTCAAAATATTAACTTCAAATACTCTTTTTTTTCAAGTTTCGACTAAATTTATGATCAAACGCAAGCTAAGTCTTGATTATTGTATTATATTTTGACCATACTTTTCAAAATTGACCAGGAATAAAGGTTTCAGTGAAGTGTAGTCATGTGAAAACATTGACTATGGCTACAACAGAAGAAGATGGCTTTTTTGAAACAAAACTTCCTTTTACTCCAACTAACAAATGCTATGCCAAGATCCTTGGAGGTCCTAATCAGCTCTTTATTTCAAGAAAAGAAACAGACCCCAATATTGTCAAGTCTCAAGAAGATGATAACTCCTACACTATCTCTAACCCTTTAAAGTTCTACACAAAATGCCCTTCATCCAACAAGAATGATAATGGAAAATGTCATGATGAGTTTGGTTCATCCAAGACTATTGATCTACCAGTGCCAAAAGAATGGGGAATTGCACCAACTAGCTACTATGTCCCTTTTCTCCCCATCATTGGGATACCTTAAGTATGTATGTATGTATATGGTATTTTAGTGTGTTCTAGCTAATCTTCTCATGATATTAGAGAAAATGGCATGCAAGACTTATTAGTTTTCTAAAGTACACCTGCATCTGTCTATTTATGTCATAATTATGTTGTTTGGAAGAAAGGTCTCAGATATATCTTTGACATGTATGAGATCGATGGTATTATATATGAATATTAAATAGATAAACATATGTCTATTTATGTTTATATAGGTTTGGCTGTAGAATATTGTGTAATTAATGATCATGTTTAATATTATCTTGCAAAAAGTGGTTGTATATGTGCAAGTGTTGCAACTTAATTAATGTTTGGTATTATTGTTGCTAATATTTGCTTTTGGATGTAAAGTTAGTACATTACATGCCTCTTTTGTTTCATTTGCAAGATATATATCATAAACAATTCAAGGTTAATCTTTAATGCAATATTGAACAATTTGAATAAGTTTGCTTCAAGTGTCTTTAATGCCATTCATAAATTCCCACCAGAAATAGGTAAGGTAAAAAACTTAAAAAGTTGATCATAGGTTACTATTCAACGATTCAATATTGCCAACTACATGATCGTAGGCTTTATTCTTATTGAAAACCAATATATTACACCAGTCATCTACTTTTACTTGTCAACTTTATTAAAAATAAATGTACATTTAAGAAATACTTTATCATTTTATATATTTATTTGCTCTTATTATTATTTACTACTATTCATTTTCTAATATTTAGATGACTTATATAAAGAATATTAGTAATATAGTAATTTACCTTTATATTTATTATTTTTAAAAGAATATGTTAAATCAAATATGAACAAGTAAAGATGGACAGAGTAAGTAGTACGTAATTGTTTTGGCTAAGCATATCTAAAAATATTTACCCATCAACCGTCTTGAAAATACTATGAATTAAAAGGAGTATTAACGCTTCTTCTTAACACTAGCGAATTCACTCACCCACATTTCTTTCTTTATTTTTTTGCTTAAACCCACATTTCTTTATTGGTATATGCTTTGCTTAACTAGCCATAGGATGAATTTGAGATTATTCATGGTGTTAGATATCCATTTTAGGTATCTATCTTTGTATTTGGACTCTCCTGCTATTGCTAACTTTAGGCCTTTAACGTTCTCTAATAAATGTGACTATGTACTCAAAGACTCGAATTCGAGATCTGTAATTAAAAATGAAGAAATACTTATTACTCCACCACAATCCTTGTTGATCACTATATCCATATTTATTAAGAAACATTTGCAATCATAGAGAATTCTCTGTAAATTAATTAACATATGCTTATATACAGTCATGCTCACTAATCAAGATTAATTAATATTATAATTTATCATAAACAATGGATTTGAATAATCTTTTTTCTCTTAGTCGAAGGTGTAGTAAAAGGATGGGTGAGAGGGGGTCATGTGTGAGAAACAAGAACTCAAGGGTGTAAAGTGTAGTTATTAGAAAATAATATGACAGGTAATGCTGATGTCCGTCCTATCTTGTGTGTCCTTATCAAAACCTCCGTAGACTTTCCAGTCTACAATTCGAATCTCTACACTTTTCCGATACGTATCTGTGTGAGAGAGAAATGGCGATAGTGTATGCGGTTGTGGCTAGAGGCACAACGGTGTTGGCGGAGTTCAGTGCCGTGACGGGGAACACCGGGGCGGTGGCGCGGCGGCTATTGGAGAAGCTTCCAGATGAAACGGAATCGAGGCTTTGTTTCTCTCAGGATCGATACATCTTCCATATACTCCGATCAGATGGAATCACCTTCCTTTGTATGGCTAACGAAACCTTTGGAAGTGAGTATAAATTCCGTCCCTGTTGTAGATTTTGTGTAAAGTTTCCTTTTTTTGTCAATCAATTTATTTCTCCAGCTGTTAAGTTAATCTGAATTATAGAGCTAGAAACAAATTAAACCTGTTTTCAGATTAGGTCATTTTAAGAAATCCACTAAGTATCTAATTCATGAACTTTAAATTCTGGATCTGTATCTAACTTTATCCTGAATGGCTCCATGAGCAGATGCTGATTTAGCATTTGGTCACTGTTTCCCTCAACTTAAACCATGTTTATGTGTGTGTTTGTGTTTTTGGTTTAGCGCTCTTTGTTATCAGAAAGGACCAATTTTTGTGTCTTCAAAGATCATATAGAAGCTAAGTAGTGTCTTCTCATTTCCTGGTTGGCCCAAATACACCCTTGATTGTCCTATTTCCACCTGCAAATTTCACAGATGCCTTTCTGACTTTCCTAGTTTCATCTCTTCACACTTTTTTTTAACGAGCATCTTTCAGCACTTCCTGAAAGAAACATTGTTGGCATTGGAAAACTTATGAGTTGATACTTTATGGATATCTGTTGCTAAGGACTGCAAATTCTGTTAGTCATTTGAGTTATCCTTCACTCCTGCCACTAACGGAGAATGCTGTTCTAGGGAGGATTCCGTTCTCATACTTGGAGGATATTCAGATGAGGTTCATGAAGAACTATGGTAAGGTAGCTTCTTATGCTCCTGCCTATTCCATGAATGATGAATTCTCAAGGGTCTTGCATCAGCAAATGGAATTCTTTTCAAGTAATCCAAGTGCAGATACACTAAATCGTGTCAGAGGAGAAGTTGGTGAGGCAAGTATTTTTTCTGTTTACTTGCGCCAAAGCGCGTGAAGCTTAAGGATTCTTTGTTTCATCTTCATTTGTTTTCCTTTTATTTGTCTTTTGTTTTATCTGTCTTATATGCTTCAGGTATTGTGTCTATGGATGCATGCATTAACTCTCCAAGATATCCACAGTTTATTAAATTATCAACAGTTTTATATTCTTGGAAACTAAATAAGCTCCTACAGAACAGTTATGCATCAAGTTTCAATTAAGATAATTTGTAGTGTTGAACTCTCAATCATTTTTGATGATTTTCCAATATTCAATCACTGCTAAAATAACTTCTCCTTTCCCTTGACTCTTACTTATCCTTTGATAGCTGAATGCCTCTTCAAATACTGTCTGGCTTTTATCTCCACTTCATAGAACTCGAGAAGCAATTAATGATCCTAACATCTCATGCGGGGCCAATCAATCACCTTTGTGAAATATAAATTTTTCTCAGTAGGAAACTCTTTAACTTTATACTTCTCATTTTGACTTTGGTGGCATGCTCTTATAGCCATAGAAATGTTATGTCATGTTTAAGACGACAAGCTCTAAAGGTAGTAATGTTTGCCATGTCTCTTTTTATTTTCTGAACTCTAAACTGAGTCAAACACCACCATGTAAAATGAAATGGAGGGAATACCATTTATGACCATTTGATGTCTTCCTGCAGTAAAAAAATTAACAGTTTTATCTTACAATGTAAGTTGCTGTAGAAAAAGCAAAGAAATATTATACCCTATTGTGTTACCTAGTTATGATTCTGGTCCTATTGCATTATTTTGCTGCATGTGTTCAATTCTTACCTTTTTGGCTGATGATTTTTATAGTGCATTTACATTGTGATATGCTACTGTTGCATCCTTTTTTTCAAAATCCCCCACTCCTTTATGTATTGCAACTATTCTAAAAGTACAAGAAACTACTTCAATGTACATCCAGATACGCACCATCATGGTTGATAATATTGAGAAAATACTTGAAAGAGGGGATCGGATTGAGCTACTCGTTGACAAAACAGGAACAATGCAAGACAATGCATTTCACTTCAGGAAACAGTCGAAGCGCCTTAGGAGAGCTCTTTGGATGAAAAACGCGAAGCTCCTGTAAGTATCTTTTACAAAGTATTATAGACGTAGTCCACATCAACTAAAAAAGTGACTCACACTCACAAGTTTCAAGCTCAGAACACTGTCAATTCAAATTATGTATACCCTAACAATACTTGCTGTAATGAAGGCCAACTTTCTCTGCTAATAATGCTGTGGCATTAGTGTTGCTGAAGGCGTATTTGAAGGTGTGCTTAAGCTCTAAAGCTAGTCGCAGTGCAAACTGAACACTTTGCCTTTCTTAGGCTTGAAAAGTTTTTAACTAGACAATTAAATATAGCTGGCAAAGCAATATGTTAATCATTATTTTAGTTTTGATTTTGGCTATGAACAAATATTTTCATCATTCAGAAAAGAGTATTTGGCTAAAATCATCCCTGAAGTATAACCTAAATCTAAAGTACATCCTTGTGTTATACAAGTGAACAAAAAACATCCTTGAACTATCCAAAAAGTTGCAAGATTCATTCTTTTGTCTATTTTTTTTAAGAAACTCACCCCACCAACAAAAAAAGTGTTAAGTTGAATGAATATATGTACACATGGTTAAGCTAATCAAGTTAGGTGATTTTTTTTAACTTTTAGAAATTGAGGGTTTAAATCATATTCAGACAAAATATATTCAAATTCTAAATATTCTTTGTAAAAATATGGCCAAATACTACTCCAACTTCAAAATTTTCAAATAAAATAATTTTTTTTTAAATTTTCATAACTAAATGCCTATGTAAGTTCACTAAATTTTCAGCATTTTTGTACAATACATTGTATAGAATGTGAATCGCATTGTATATATAGTACATACGCCCTAAATATTTTATTAAAGAAAATCTCTAAATAGTTGGACATAATATTTTTAAAATGATTTTTTTTACATAATATTAATATTATCATCAGAACCTACTGTATAAATATTTCAAAACTTATTATTGTTGCAAGTCAATTTACTTGATGATGCAAAAAACATATAAACTAACAACACACAAAATATAAATCCTAAGAATGGAAGCTTCATTTGCTATCCATATCTTTATTCTTTTTAGGTAACTTTGATTTTCTCGTCGTGGTAAAGACATGACCAAAAAAATAAAAAAATTTATTGGTTCTATAAGTTTCTTAACAAAAATATACTGAAGGATGATTCATGTTATTTTTTGGATAATATAGGGATGTTTTTTGCTCACTTGGATAATATAAGGATGTACATTAGATTTGAGTAATAGTTGAGGGATGATTTTAGCCAAAAACTCTTCAGAAAACATATGGATGAATATGTTATTGTTCAGGAATTGGAAATGTTGAAATTTAGTACTCCATTAGAAAAGTAGTTACTAAATTTGATGAGAAACAACAATCAAAAAATAAATTTGAAAGATTGACTAGAAACGTGAAACTGCACCTTTATAGGTTGAACTTGAACATGATTGACACAGTATTTATGGTTAAAATCTTTAAGTTAATTGAAAAAAGTCAATTCGTTTGTACGTAAAATTTCTGTCTGTGTTTGAGTTTACTTTTTCTTGTATTACATATTTATTTTTTACTTTAAGAACGTGTTTTAATTGGGTTTTTGGAGTTAAGAAAGCTTCCCCAGCTGCTGGAGTGGTGATTATCAAAACACGATTGCAGCGGGCAGTAGCAAGTCAGTGCTATTTAGGTTCCCCCATTTCCAGTCATTTGATATAAACAGATGCACAACAATGGAAAAAACTATGTCTTAATCCCAAACTAGTCGAAGTGGTGGACTAGTTTGCCGACATCCATCCATGATGCTGGAACCATTGCTCCTTGTCCCCTCATATCCAGACAATATTATGATAATCCCTTATCCATTTTTCATCATACTCCAGTAGCAGTATAACATGTTCCTAGGTTTTGCACGTTCCTACATATACGATGTTTTATGGAGTCATTATAAATTGACTAGGTTTAAGGTCTGTAGTCAACCTACCACAACCTTCCTCCTTCATTCGTGCTTTAGACCGACAATGTGTGCAAGTTCACATAGGTAGAGCTTGCTAAAGACAGACATAACTGAGAAAAAGGAAACTACTAGACAAAATGAGATAGGAAAGGAAAGAGAAGAAACTGTTAATGGATTGCATATTAGTTATTGTATCCAACAATTCAACTCATAAATTGAATTGTATGTAAATTGATATCTCATCCAAATCCAACACATAAAGATTGATTCTGCATAATCAATGTCCAAATATGATCCAAAACTATTTTCTCCACAATATGATACATCCAATTTTCTGCATGGATGGATTATTGAATTGGGATTCACTATGATACTCTTAGTCATGAATCTTTAGCTTGAAGACGGAACAACATTGATAGCTGAGGACTTGATTCAATTAATTTCAATTTTGTTCTGTACGAACTGGTTAATGTTGGGTGAGCTAAATAAGGCTCAAAATTAGCATGTTAAAGAGCAGACTCATTGTATAGGCCACAGCTTGGCCTTTGTTTCAGTCGTCTTAAGCTTGGGTTAGTTGGTGTTGCACCTGTGGTGCCTGTTAGATACTTCTATCAACCTTGTGTGAGTTCCTTTATGAAATATGACTGATGGAGGAAGTAATTCACCTTTAGTTCAACTAGTGTAATACTCTAATTACATCAAGATTTGCAACATTCTTGTCCAAGAAAGTTCTTAGTTTGAAGCCTTTTGGTCTTATATCTTCGTAAATCTGAGCTTCGTAACTTTCTCATGACAGGGGTTTGTTAACATGCCTGATTGTGCTCTTCCTTTACTTGATAATTGCTGCTTGTTGTGGAGGCATCACTCTACCTTCCTGCAGATCATGAATTCTCTGAAAAGGACACCATATTTGCCGCACTGTGGTTCATATTTCCAAATACATTTAGATGAACTATATCATCAGAGTGAAAGGTTATTGTATAATCAATCCAGCAGATTCTTATTCTGGCACCTTTAGAAGTACATGTGCGGAAAAGAATGATAAGGTTTGTATTGTTGTTGACAAGGCCTGTCGCCTTTCTCATTTGTAAATGTTCTGGTGGAGTTCTAAATTACTCTAAAGTGTAAGGTCTTCCGTGCCTGTTTGTAAATATAATGTTGTGCCGTGACTTACCTTTTGTACCATTTTTTCAGATGTATGGTGGTTGAGAGTTTTGACATGTGTATGGATACTGCTTAGCAAAAAAAAAAAATAGTTCGTGGGAGGTATTTTAAGAGTTCTAATGCCTAGGAAGTGGATTGCCTTTGAGTTAAGAGTTGTATATCCTCCAAGAACTTGGAATTTGCAAATTCCAAGTTTTGGATCTCCTTTTCCCAAAAATTAAGATAATTCTGATGCTCCTAGTACAGGAGAAGTATTGATTTGGGTAGGGAAGTGTCGTGGCTTCACTGTACCCAAGGGCGTTCAACCTAGTGGTTAATCGAGAATCATAAAGCCTCGTTTTTAAATCTCAGTATAGACAAAAAACACTATGTAATTTCTTTCTGTATGTCTTAGCCTTGATGGATAGAATTATTTGGTACTTGTTGGTAGGAGGTGAAATGAATTTTGTGAAACTAGTTGAGGTATGCGAAAGTTGCCTAACACTAGGGTTGTCAAAAATATCTGTCATGACTGCACCCTTCTTTCTTGTCTTGGTGCCCGTTCTTATTGATCTGAGAACGGCGTGATGCCAAATTCTGCCTCTCCACAATGAGCATTCGATCTACTGGAAATTGACCAACGTGTCTAATCACTTGATAACTCGAGTTTGGGTTTGACAAAATTCAATAATTTTGATCAAGTATATTTTATTTATATAGAAAAGTTTATGTATAACCCAGTAAATTACCATTTTTTTAGCATTCAAAAATTCTAGGATCAGTTTTTACTTGTCAATTAATCAAAATGGTCTTTATAGGGGCCCAGTTCCACTAATGTACCTGCCGTCCATGCACTGACTACAAGACAAATGCATCACTATGTTTGTTAGTGCTGGGTAATATAAAACTTATTTTTATGAGAAAGTTCACCGAAAATAATTTTCTATATGTAGCATAACTAGTATCGAAGTAGTGCAGATTGGCAAGAATTCGGTTTTGCAATTGGGCACGTAAACAATTTTCCTCAAAGTTGTAGAAATTATTTTTCATTTTCTTGTCACTGAAAATTTATTTATTTTTGGAATTGAAAACCAAATGAGCTGCAACTCAAATAGGATTTTAAAAAAATTGACCAACCAAATATGAAAAAATAAAATATACCCCCCACCCCTACCAAACACATCCTAAAGTGAGGTATAGACTATAGAACAGGGACTGGGAAAAGGGGTAAAATGCTTTTATTAGCCTTGTACAGATTCCACTTTGTTAGCTATCCTTTTTTTTTTTTTTTCATTTCCTTATTGTTTGTTTGTTTGCTTTGTTATATAAGCCAAAGTAGGTACCCAAAAGCATCAATATTTTGTATTGCTTAGTGATTCCTCTGTAGTCCAGTATTTCAATTTCTACAAGTTCCATCTCCTTACACTATATCACCTCCCTCCATAATTAACCATTATCAATCTTTACATTTTCTCTAATGGAAACTCTTCTCAAGCCTTTGACATCTCTTTTACTTTCCTCTCCTACACCCCACAGGTCTATTTTCCAACAAAATCCCCCTTCTCTAAATCCCACCACCAAAAAAAAATCAAGAAAATGTCATCTTAGAAACGAAAGCAGTAAACTTTTTTGTAGCTTTCTTGATTTAGCACCCACATCAAAGCCAGAGTCTTTTGATGTTAACATCTCATTGGTTGATCCTAATTCAGGTCGGGCTCAATTCGACGTGATCATCATCGGAGCTGGCCCTGCTGGTCTCAGGCTAGCTGAACAAGTTTCTAAATATGGTATTAAGGTATGTTGTGTTGACCCTTCACCACTTTCCATGTGGCCAAATAATTATGGTGTTTGGGTTGATGAGTTTGAGAATTTAGGATTGGAAGATTGTTTAGATCATAAATGGCCTATGACTTGTGTGCATATAAATGATCATAAAACTAAGTATTTGGGAAGACCATATGGTAGAGTAAGTAGAAAGAAGCTGAAGTTGAGATTGTTGAATAGTTGTGTTGAAAACAGAGTGAAGTTTTATAAAGCTAAGGTTTGGAAAGTGGAACATGAAGAATTTGAGTCTTCAATTGTTTGTGATGATGGTAAGAAGATAAGAGGTAGTTTGGTTGTGGATGCAAGTGGTTTTGCTAGTGATTTTATAGAGTATGACAAGCCAAGAAACCATGGTTATCAAATTGCTCATGGGGTTTTAGTAGAAGTTGATAATCATCCATTTGATTTGGATAAAATGGTGCTTATGGATTGGAGGGATTCTCATTTAGGTAATGAGCCATATTTAAGGGTGAATAATGCTAAAGAACCAACATTCTTGTATGCAATGCCATTTGATAAGAATTTGGTTTTCTTGGAGGAGACTTCTTTGGTGAGTCGTCCTGTGTTACCGTATATGGAAGTAAAAAGAAGGATGGTGGCAAGATTAAGGCATTTGGGGATCAAAGTGAGAAGTGTTATTGAGGAAGAGAAATGTGTGATCCCTATGGGAGGACCACTTCCGCGGATTCCTCAAAATGTTATGGCTATTGGTGGGAATTCGGGGATAGTTCATCCATCGACAGGGTACATGGTAGCTAGGAGCATGGCTTTGGCACCAGTACTGGCTGAAGCCATCGTCGAGGGGCTTGGCTCAACAAGGATGATAAGAGGGTCTCAACTTTACCATAGAGTTTGGAATGGTTTGTGGCCTTTAGATAGAAGATGTGTTAGAGAATGTTATTCATTTGGGATGGAGACATTGTTGAAGCTTGATTTGAAAGGGACTAGGAGATTGTTTGATGCTTTCTTTGATCTTGATCCTAAATACTGGCAAGGGTTCCTTTCTTCAAGATTGTCTGTCAAAGAACTTGCTATACTCAGCTTGTGTCTTTTTGGACATGGCTCAAATTTGACTAGGTTGGATATTGTTACAAAATGTCCTGTTCCTTTGGTTAGACTGATTGGCAATCTAGCTATAGAGAGCATTTGAATGTGAAAGGTTGAATCATTTTCTTCATTTTAATTTCTTTGATTATTTTCATCTTTTCACAATGCAAAAGTGAGAAAAGCTATATACCGTCAACAAATAAACTAGTAATGGAAAGTCAAAATAGTGTGTCTGTTGTGTGTTATTCTAATGGAGTGGATTTTGTGAACTGCTCCACTTTGTTCCTCTTAAAAACCTAAATTCCAACATGAAAGGAACTGCTCCATCAGATTTTTGAGAATGTTTATCTGTCAATTGCCTTATTTCCCATTATTTTAAAGTTCAAACAGAAGTGCAACAGCTACAAAGAGTTGACAAATACAAAGCAGTCACTACTTTTAGGTTTCTTCACCAACTAGGCTAAAGCCATGACACCAACAAGTTTTCAGTCAGAAACACGACAAACGTTTTGATAAAAAAGGGGAAAAAAGCACACGATAAAAATATAAATAACATATTTAGTGAAATTCATTCTACAAATGGAGTTGGAGAGGGTTGAGAGGGTACAATCAATATGGAATGCCACTTTAGGAACTCGTTTTCACTACTTTCACTAAAAAGTCTAGAAATATTCTTCTAACTTTTAGAATGATTAAATTTTATTATATGGTATTATTAAGTTCATTAGTATATAAAGATGAAAAATGTCATTTTATGTAACAAAAAAAATTATAATGTGATTGAGTCAAAATTCTTGTAAAATAACTCCCATATTATTTATTACAAGAAAAAAATGTTAATTAAGCCAAACTTATTGCTCCCTAAGTGCATTTATTATCATTTAGTTTTGGTTTTGCTTTTCATATTCAATGAAGAAAGATACTTCAACATTTTTATTTTATAAGTTGATGAATTCTCTTTATAACAACTCCTTCATTTAACAATTCTCAACCATTGCATTCAAACTAATCCATGTCCCCCCACTCCCACCAGACTCATATATATATATTTCCAGCACTTGTCATAATTCATTCATAACGCAAATAACAGTAACTTATATAATCTTACATACATACATCCCCCTTATTTACACATATTTCTTTTGTAACGTAAAAAAGTTGTTATTACTTGATCTGTTAAAGAACCTCTCTCAAATACAATCCTCTACAAGCATATAGTACTAATTATGGATTCAAAATCTACTAGCTATGAAACAGCAATTAACATGTCTGAAACAGAGTCCATCAAGCAAAAATCTTCTTCTGCAGCACCAATTATAGCTACCACAAAGACCATTTCACATAATCAGAAAGGAGGATGGCGAAGAGGAGTTAGCATTTTCGACTTTATTTTGCGACTTTGTGCCCTTGTCACTACTCTCGCTGCAGCAACTACTATGGGAACTACTGAAGAAACTCTTCCTCTTTTCACTCAGTTCTTTCAGTTCCAAGCTAGCTATGATGATCTCCCCGCTTTCTCGTACGTTTATTTATTAATTCAACTTCAAATGCGTATAATAATTAATATTTGAGTGTATTTGATTGATTTTTTTTATTCAGGTATTTTGTGGTGGCAAATGCTATTGCAAGTGCATACGTTGTCCTGTCTCTGCCTTTCTCCATTGTTTGCATTGTTCGACCTCATCTAGTTGGAGCCAAACTTGTGCTTTTAATTCTTGATACGGTAATTAAAATAAAACTTGATTACTTTTCTGTTATGTGTTTTACACAGCTTTTAATTCAGGCAAATGTTCTGTTCACACCATAAATTTCTTACTAATTAGAAAGAGGCATTCAAAATTTCTTGTTAGGTTCAACTCATTTTGATCTGTTCAAATTGATTAACAAACAACATTAAAAGGGGCATTTTAAAAGCTATTTATAATGTTACAGGTAATGGTGGCATTTACTACAGCCGCAGCAGCTGCGGCTGCTGCCATAGTGTACTTAGCACATAACGGCAACTCCACCACACAATGGGTGGCGATATGCCAACAGTTTGGAGATTTCTGCCAGCGAGTGAGCGGCGCAGTGGTGGCGTCCTTTATTGCAGCATTCATCTTCATCATCCTTGTTGTTTTCTCTGCTGTGACTCTACGAAGGCATAATTAGGACATTTGCTGAATTGGTGTTGTTGTGCTTAGCTTTCCTTCAAATTTGGATTTGGTGTCTTTCAATTTGATTTTGTTGTAATTTAATTGCATGCATCTCTATTGTTTTTGAGTTTTTGGACATCAATTTGCTTATTCACTTCTGTAATTTATCCACTTTTTCTTAGAAATTTGACATTATTTCAATTTCAATCTTGTCTCCATTTAATTCTAAAACTTAATGACAAAATACTGTTTCAAAATTGAAAAAAGAAAATGATTATGCACGTAGAATCATTATTTAAAAGTTAAAATATGAACACTATAATTTCTTTTTTTACGAAAAAAAAAATCCCGCGGCCGTTATTTTTTGAATGCGCACATGGTAAAACTCCGCTCCTATATAATAACTCATAAACCACACAAGAGACGTAACCCATACTAGGCAAACTCGATGCAACGAGCTCAACCTAGATGCCAACAGAGATCTCGAACTTGAGACCTCTAACATGACTACAGTGGGTCAACCCCGAAAGGTAATATAAACACTATAATAATTCTGCTGCCTAACCCTGCTCACTAACAACAATAGCATACCAAGTGCTCTATTTAAAACTTGATGTCTACATTCAGAAAATATTTATATAAATCTTATCCCTATCTTTATGAATTAGAAAAATTATTTTTAATAAATTAAAAAAAAATTAGAAAGATATCAAGCAAATAAAACAACAAATATGAAATTTTAAGGCATCATATCATTTCCCTATATCCCGTATTTATGAAATTTTGTCAAACGTGAAAGCCAGTGAGGGTTCCACTAGTTGACATGTGTAAAGCACTTGACCGTAGCAATGGTAAAATTCCCAAAGTGACGTGTCCATTCTTCCTCTTTTTCTCTCTTCCTTCGCCTGGAAGGTAATTACATAATTTTTCCCTATATCCGCTTCACATATTACATACTATAAACCCTAATCACTCCCAATTTCTGCTTCAATTTGGTCTCTCATAATCCAGTAATTCGCCTCGAGTCTACTCTAGGGTTTTCTATTGGTAAGTTCTTGCCCCATTTCTGTTGAAATGCGTCTTTATCTTTATCGATTGTGTCAGGACATTATTGGTTATTTTCTATCGATTTGCGTTTGGTTAGAAAAATTATGGTTTGATCATCTCTTGTAGGATATTATATCTAGTTTGTTACTTGGGAATTGAATTTATTTGATGGTTCTGGGATTTTCTTTCTCATATTTATTGTCTTGAAATTCTATTTTAAATGCCACGGCTGTTTTAGTTTGGTATATAAATGTGAGATCGTAATAAAATTGTAGAATCCTTGACAATTTTTTTAGCTTTGAAATGAATTGGGTCCAAAGAGGAGAATGGTTTAAGAGTATTAGTGTATTTGTTTCGATTTGTTTTGGCATTGAGAAATAGTTGGTGCTGATGACAAATGATCTTAATTTCAGCTTTAAGGTTGTGGCTTACTTTTGGGGAATTTCAAGGAACATAAAGAGAACAGGCCTTGTTGTTTCAAAAAAGAGTTTTGGAAGTGAAGTTCTCATGAGAATTTTTAGGGGAATGCAGAAAGTAGCTCGCGAGGATCAAAGGGAAGTAAGCTGCTGCAAGAAATCATTCAGTAAAGGTATTGGCGTGACCGCCCCAAAGGCCAGGAAGCGAGATAAATTGAAAGTATTTCTCTAATTTGGGTTAAGGCAGAGTGATTGTTCTGTGGGTCTCTAGTTGAAGAAGGGTAGCAAAAATGACACGGATACTTGTTCAAAGAGGTTCTACAGGGTCTTCATCATCGTCATCAAACCAGAACAGGTCGTCAGTGCCACTCCCTGGATCATCTGCTTCTTCTTCAGCTTCATCACAGCCACAGGCTTCTAGCACTAGTCAAGTGCCATCAGCTCTGAAAGATGATGAGTTGGTGGGAGAGTTTCCAGAATCAATTGTCTTGGATGATGTTTCAGTTGGTTCCTTCAATCACAAAGGTGATGGTGATGATGCTTCAGTAGAAAGTTTTAGCTGTGACCGAAGCCTCCCTGAAGAAAAGATTGTTGACAATGAGAAGGTAAGTGATGGTGCTTTTGTCTGTGGGGACTCCATAAAAGGATCTAGTGGTTTAAGAGTTGAGGTAGCGGAAAATGAAGGTACTTGTCTGCTGGAGCCTAAAGGTAGTTCTTGTCCACCTCCTCCTCCTCCACCTCCTGTCCCACCTCCTAAATCTGCTTCAATAAACCCTAGCCCAAGGAAATTTTCAGTAGGTAGTTCAAATGCAGTACGGATAGGATCATCTAGAGAATTTGTTGGGCAGACCAATGTATCAACTAGGACTTCACCTACTGGATCTAGGCCATCCTCTCCACGGTCACACTGTGAAAGTGAAGGTTATAATAGTGCAGATGAGCAGAATCCCAACTTTGGATCCTCACGCAATGATGTGGTAAGTCCAAAAACTTATCTAGTAGAAATTGATGAAGGCTTCAGTTTATGCTCCTCTTATCCGTTATAGGAATATAATTGATTATTGGTTGATATCTTAAGCACATTTTATCAGCAATACCATTCCCCCTGCGCTAAATTATGCATCACATTTAGTTAGTATTGGAATGGTCATTCTGCTCATGTAGTTTAGCATGAGTAAAGGATGATTTATTTAGTAATTTACAAGTTACAATTATCCTTCTATCAAAAACTGTTGCACATATCTGAAATTTGAGAACTTAACATTTTTCATATTGTTTCAGGAGAGAGAGCACCAGTTTGAAATTGATATCAGAAGAGCCAAAGGCTTAGAAGTTAAGAAAATGCGTGAAGATGGGAACTGCCTCTTCCGTGCAGTTGCTGACCAAGTATATGGTGATTCTGAAGCTTATGATTTGGTCAGGCAGATGTGCATCGACTACATGGTAATTTTTGTACAGAACACTCTGTATAAATGCGATTTTATTTGTTGACTTTCTTTTCTTCTTTGGTAGGTTTAGAATTTTGTTCACTTAATTTTGGTTTCATTTAGAAACGTGTTGTTTTAACATGCTATTAGATGGGGAGATGAATCTATCATATTGGTTTTACATTAGAGGGTCACCAGTTTAATTGGTTCTCTCCTTGTTGATTTTTAATTGTAAAATGTGGGTGACGGTGGCCTGGTACAATTGAGGATAGAAAGAGTGCACTGACAGAACAACTGTAGAAGCATCTACCGTGGAAACAAATATGCATCTGTTAATTTGAGAGCCAGATTGGTTTCCTATATGTCTATATGTAGTAGGTTCTTGGCATGCTGAGATGTCCTGTGTTGCATAACCTTTATATCTGAACTGAAGTAACTTCTTTCCCTCGGCTGGTGCTACAATTTTTTTCACTATTTGGTTTGTGCATAATATTTTTAGTGGTGTATTTATTTTTGGGTTTTTATGGTTAGCTCCCTGGTTAAAGCATAACATCATGTATGGAGCTAACACTCCTACTTTTGTACTCTTTGCATCTACTTGATGCCAGTACTGAACAGTGTTGTCAAAAGCGAAAAGCGCAAAAAAGCGCTAAAGCCCTGATAGAGCTTAAAGCGCAAAGCGCACTAAAAGCGTGGGCTTCACTAAAAAAAAGCGTATGTTGCTTATATATTCTACTTCTTTCTAATCACTAGAATAATATTCTTCCATATCATCTTCCTCAATAGGGTGATTCTCATTGGTATCAGTATCGCTAGATTTACAGCCTTCAATCTCTTCTTCCCCTGACTCATCTGAATCAACCTCATCTTCTATGTCAACAAGTGGAGCTCGGGAACTTGAGGCATTAGTTGTAATAACTTCCGACTATCTCTTTTGTCGCCTTGTGTATGCCAAATAAAATTTAATGGTGTATTTTGAGAGTTGAGAGTGGAGTCCTGTTAAAGGCGGATCGATCCAGGATTGATGTTTATGGTTCCAAACGAAATCTCAAGTTGTGACATGTAATAATAATCGGGTTTACAATTATATATTCATAGATTATTAGTATGTTTCTTACGACATATACAAGGTCCTGGTAAATGCTTATGGGTACCCACCTGTGAACTCATAGCTTGTCCTCTAAATCCGTCATTGAGTCCTGTAACTGCTCAAGTCCTTCCAAGTCACCTGCACTTGTGCAGAGCTGTATTGTAGATTTGGTGAGAGAATCTTATAACTAAGTATAGATGTATGTAGTATTTGTTTTCCTGAAAAATAAATAAATAAATAGGCGTAGACATGAAATTTCCATCTTCCCATCTTATAGCCACTCCCTACACATTTAAGAGAGGGTTTTCTTTCAGATCTCAGGAGAGAGTTGAGTATGAGTGGTCCTTATATGTATTCTGTAAAAGAAAATATAATATTGGAAACATCAATTAATAATTGAATTACATTTAAGTTAGCGATTGGAATCCATGATAAAATATTTGAAAATATCAAGTAAATTTGACAAAACCATCTATAGCAGCAAATTGTTTTGTAGAACCTAGAGGATTAGGATTATAGTAGGTTGACCAGCCATCTAAAAATTTGCCTTTGGTGAACTCTTTAAACATTAAATCTGTTGGGCACGTTCATCTTGGCATGCACTACATTGGCATTCAAGTGTAGTCTAAAATTGGATGGACGTTCCCATCACATGCCTCCTATATAGAGCAAAATGAATACAGAGAATTCATATAGTCAGCATATATAATTGGGATGGTCTTGGTTATTTGATTAATTGACTGATTAGAATGCAAAGGAACGCTTATCCCAAGAAAAAAGGGACAACTAGTTTTTTGATGTAGCATTTTACTGGTTGTTGCTAGCTTATTCACCACTAGAATTCTTTGATGGGCTTGTTCTCAATGATAATTCTCATGACTTGTTCCCCAACTTCTTTTTATCTTCTACCTGGATCAATTAGCTTTCTTTTATCATTAAAATAACCCCCTTATACCTAGCCTTTGAGTGGTCTGGATACGATTCTTCCTGAAGCAAGGGTCAAGGATGAGCTTTAGGTTTTTCTTTTTGGGGTTACTTTGTGGTAATAGGGATGTGTAAATAATGGTTAAGAGGATTCTAACCATTTCCGCCATTTTAATGGTCTAGACTCTAGTGGAAGGAAGTTCACAGTCCATGTACCTTAGAAGTTGAGGGTCCCTTTCTGCAGTTATTTTAGGTATCAAACCTCACCTAGCCAAATGGGGGTTAAATTTAAAAATTATATTATAGTTGTAGTGCTAAGAAAAACAAAGAGGCTTAAGGTTATATTGGTGTGTTTGGTATGGAGGTCCAATTTTCCATGTTCTTGGAGAACATTTTCCCTAGGAAAACAAGTTCTTTACAAACGAGGAAAATGACTTTCCTAGTGGAAGTATGGAAAACAAGTCCCTCAATTGTCATTTCACATTGATATGTGTCGTCAGGGGCGGACCCAACATATGTCAAGGGGTGTCGATCGACACTGCTTCGTTAAAACCTTTTAGTAATACATATATATATATAAGAATCTGAAAAAATCAGAATATAAGTAGAAATAATATTAATGACGAGAATTAGAATGCTCTCAGGCGCTCTTCCCAAAAACTCTCTCTCTCCTACTTCCTAGGAGAGAGAGAACCCTCTTTTCGGTAGGTCATCTGAGAACTGCCTTCCTAACCTTCTCCTTCCTCTATATCCGGTGATCCCTTCCGATCATTGGAACACCTTCTCGTTTCTTTTCTCTCTCTCTTTCTTTCCCTTCTCTTTCATCCTCAGCCAAGCATTTGATGGATGACATCATTTATTTCGCGGTGGGATTCAAATCATACGATATTGCAAGAACCTTAGGTTCAACAGGAGATTGGTATGACTGGACAGAAAGAAACAGGAAGTCCGTGACGAGAACAACATTCAATGGCAAAGATATGGAATGGATTTCTTGGACCTTGCGAGAAGCTTCCAAATCGAAGGGGAACTCAGTTAGAAGATGGAAGAAAAAAGATGCATTTTCAGAAATCTATTGCGCCAGGAATTTTAACAAGTTTGGCAGATATATAAGCTTGATAAACATCAGAGGTAGAAGAAGGGCAGTCATCATTATACCGGAGCTAAATTTTAACTCAGGTTGGACAGGAATTGCAGAGAAAGTTGGGAGATTCATTAGTAGTCGCAAACGTGGGGGGAACTTAGAGAAGCATAGACTGGTTGACAACAACATTTCCTATGCGAATATGCTAAGGAGCACTAAATGGGGGAATGAGGGGAGGAAAAACAC